>NW_026116184.1:0-61529 GCF_001640805.2 Lates calcarifer
TTATGAATATTGGTCAAATTCTATTGTTCATGTACAGTCGGGTTGTATGGAAACTGTGAGCCACCGAGGGAGATCTTTTTCCCTTCTGTGGACTCACACTGAGTATGGTATCTGAAAGTCTTCGTGTATCCGCTTCTGCTCTCCCATTAAACTCACAATTAACGACTGCTGTCTTATGTGAAAGGAGAGACCCTTCTTTAGAGGCTGCATTTCAGACCAGTGTGTGAAAAAGCCCGAAAATCCGCGTATCGCTGCTCAATATCCAATGTTTATCAACTTTCATTTCATGGATAAACAAAATAGACAGCAGTCTGAGGCCAGTGAGTCAACACCTGCGTTTTACTTCTTTCTGTCGCTAATAAAGCTCACAATTAACAAATGCTGTCTCCAGCGAAAGAGAGGAGAAAATGACAATTCAGCCACTTTAATATGAATGTTTGTTAAATTCGAATGGTTGTGAATGATCTGGGTGTATGGCAACGGTCAGCGGCCGACCGGGATATTTTCCCTTCTGAGGACTCACAGTGAGTCCCGCGTCTGAAAGCCCTCCTGTCTCGGCTTCTGCTCACATTGAGTCCCGCGTTTGAAATTCTCCTATCTCGGCTTCTGCGCGCTCACTAAGCTCAGAATGAAAATCTGCTGTCTAGTGAAAGGAGAGGAGAAAGTCAAATCTCATTCACGTTTATGAATATTGGTCAAATTCTATTGTTCATGTACAGTCGGGATGTATGGAAACTGTGAGCCACCGAGGGATCTTTTTCCCGTCTGTCGACTCACATTGAGTCCCGCGTCTGAAAGTCTCCTATCTCGGCTTCTGCTCGCTCATTAAGCTCAGAATGAAAAGCTGCTGTCTAGTGAAAGGAGAGGAGAAAGTCAAATCTCATTCACGTTTATATGAATATTGGTCAAATTCTATTGTTCATGTACAGTCGGGATGTATGGAAACTGTGAGCCACCGAGGGGATCTTTTTCCCGTCTGTCGACTCACATTGAGTCCCGCGTCTGAAAGTCCTCCTATCTCGGCTTCTGCTCGCTCACTAAGCTCAGAATGAAAAACTGCTGTCTAGTGAAAGAGAGGAGAAAGTAAAATCTCAGCCAATTTAATAAAAGTGTTTGTCAAATTATAATGTTCATCAACAATCTGGATGTATGAAAGTGGCCGAGGGAGATATTTTTCCCTTCTGTGGACTCACACTGAGTATGGTATCTGAAAGTCTTCGTCTATCCACTTCTGCTCTCTCTAAGCTCAGAATTATCAAATGCCGTCTCCAATGAACGGAGAAGAGAAGATGAGATTTCAGCCACTTTACTACGAATATTGGTCCAATTCTAATTTTCATGAACTATAGGGATGTATTGAAACAGTCCGTGACCGAGGGGAAACATTTTCCCGTCTGTGGACTCACAGTGAACCCCGTCTGAAAGTCCTCCTGTCACGGCTTCTGCTCACAGTGAGTCCCGCATCTGAAAGTCCTGCTGTCTCGGCTTCTGCTCACAGTGATTCCCGCGTCTGACAGTCCGCCTGTCTCGGCTTCTGCTCACAGCGAGTCCCGCGTCTGAAGGTTCTGCTGTCTCGGCTTCTGCTCGCTCATTAAGCTCAGAATGAAAAACTGCTGTCTAGTGAAAGGAGAGGAGAAAGTCAAATCTCATTCACGTTTATATGAATATTGGTCAAATTCTATTCATCATGTACAGTCGGGATGTATGGAAACAGTCTGTGACTGAGGGAAAACATTTTCCCGTCTGTGGACTCACAGTGAGTCCGGTGTCTGAAAGTCCTCCTGTCTCGGCTTCTGCTCACAGTGAGTCCCGCGTCTGAAAGTCCTCCTGTCTCGACTTCTGCTCACAGTGAGTCCCGCGTCTGAAAGTCCTCCTGTCTCGGCTTCTGCTCGCTCATTAAGCTCAGAATGAAAAACTGCTGTCTAGTGAAAGGAGAGGAGAAAGTCAAATCTCATTCACCTTTATGAATATTGGTCAAATTCTATTGTTCATGTACAGTCGGGTTGTATGGAAACTGTGAGCCACCGAGGGAGATCTTTTTCCCTTCTGTGGACTCACACTGAGTATGGTATCTGAAAGTCTTCGTGTATCCGCTTCTGCTCTCCCATTAAACTCACAATTAACGACTGCTGTCTTATGTGAAAGGAGAGACCTTCTTTAGAGGCTGCATTTCAGACCAGTGTGAAAAAGCCCGAAAATCCGCGTATCGCTGCTCAATATCCAATGTTTATCAACTTTCATTTCATGGATAAACAAAATAGACAGCAGTCTGAGGCCAGTGAGTCAACACCTGCGTTTTACTTCTTTCTGTCGCTAATAAAGCTCACAATTAACAAATGCTGTCTCCAGCGAAAGGAGAGGAGAAAATGACAATTCAGCCACTTTAATATGAATGTTTGTTAAATTCGAATGGTTGTGAATGATCTGGGTGTATGGCAACGGTCAGCGGCCGACCGGGATATTTTCCCTTCTGAGGACTCACAGTGAGTCCCGCGTCTGAAAGCCCTCCTGTCTCGGCTTCTGCTCACATTGAGTCCCGCGTTTGAAATTCCTCCTATCTCGGCTTCTGCGCGCTCACTAAGCTCAGAATGAAAATCTGCTGTCTAGTGAAAGGAGAGGAGAAAGTCAAATCTCATTCACGTTTATATGAATATTGGTCAAATTCTATTGTTCATGTACAGTCGGGATGTATGGAAACTGTATCTTTTTCCCGTCTGTCGACTCACATTGAGTCCCGCGTCTGAAAGCCTATCTCGGCTTCTGCTCTCATTAAGCTCAGAATGAAAAGCTGCTGTCTAGTGAAAGGAGAGGAGAAAGTCAAATCTCATTCACGTTTATATGAATATTGGTCAAATTCTATTGTTCATGTACATATGGAAACTGTGAGCCACCGAGGGGATCTTTTTCCCGTCTGTCGACTCACATTGAGTCCCGCGTCTGAAAGTCCTCCTATCTGCTCGCTCATCAACAGCGGTACAGTCACTGTGGATCTTTTTCCCGTCTGTCGACTCACATTGATGAAAGTCCTCCTATCTCGGCTTCTGCTCGCTCACTAAGCTCAGTGAAAAACTGTCTAGTGAAAGGAGAGGAGAAAGTAAAATCTCAGCCAATTTAATAAAAGTGTTTGTCAAATTATAATGTTCATCAACAATCTGGATGTATGAAAGTGGCCGAGGGAGATATTTTTCCCTTCTGTGGACTCACACTGAGTATGGTATCTGAAAGTCTTCGTCTATCCACTTCTGCTCTCTCTAAGCTCAGAATTATCAAATGCCGTCTCCAATGAACGGAGAAGAGAAGATGAGATTTCAGCCACTTTACTACGAATATTGGTCCAATTCTAATTTTCATGAACTATAGGGATGTATTGAAACAGTCCGTGACCGAGGGGAAACATTTTCCCGTCTGTGGACTCACAGTGAACCCCGTCTGAAAGTCCTCCTGTCACGGCTTCTGCTCACAGTGAGTCCCGCATCTGAAAGTCCTGCTGTCTCGGCTTCTGCTCACAGTGATTCCCGCGTCTGACAGTCCGCCTGTCTCGGCTTCTGCTCACAGCGAGTCCCGCGTCTGAAGGTTCTGCTGTCTCGGCTTCTGCTCGCTCATTAAGCTCAGAATGAAAAACTGCTGTCTAGTGAAAGGAGAGGAGAAAGTCAAATCTCATTCACGTTTATATGAATATTGGTCAAATTCTATTCATCATGTACAGTCGGGATGTATGGAAACAGTCTGTGACTGAGGGAAAACATTTTCCCGTCTGTGGACTCACAGTGAGTCCGGTGTCTGAAAGTCCTCCTGTCTCGGCTTCTGCTCACAGTGAGTCCCGCGTCTGAAAGTCCTCCTGTCTCGACTTCTGCTCACAGTGAGTCCCGCGTCTGAAAGTCCTCCTGTCTCGGCTTCTGCTCGCTCATTAAGCTCAGAATGAAAAACTGCTGTCTAGTGAAAGGAGAGGAGAAAGTCAAATCTCATTCACCTTTATGAATATTGGTCAAATTCTATTGTTCATGTACAGTCGGGTTGTATGGAAACTGTGAGCCACCGAGGGAGATCTTTTTCCCTTCTGTGGACTCACACTGAGTATGGTATCTGAAAGTCTTCGTGTATCCGCTTCTGCTCTCCCATTAAACTCACAATTAACGACTGCTGTCTTATGTGAAAGGAGAGACCTTCTTTAGAGGCTGCATTTCAGACCAGTGTGTGAAAAAGCCCGAAAATCCGCGTATCGCTGCTCAATATCCAATGTTTATCAACTTTCATTTCATGGATAAACAAAATAGACAGCAGTCTGAGGCCAGTGAGTCAACACCTGCGTTTTACTTCTTTCTGTCGCTAATAAAGCTCACAATTAACAAATGCTGTCTCCAGCGAAAGGAGAGGAGAAAATGACAATTCAGCCACTTTAATATGAATGTTTGTTAAATTCGAATGGTTGTGAATGATCTGGGTGTATGGAACGGTCAGCGGCCGACCGGGATATTTTCCCTTCTGAGGACTCACAGTGAGTCCCGCGTCTGAAAGCCCTCCTGTCTCGGCTTCTGCTCACATTGAGTCCCGCGTTTGAAATTCCTCCTATCTCGGCTTCTTCACTAAGCTCAGAATGAAAATCTGCTGTCTAGTGAAAGGAGAGGAGAAAGTCAAATCTCATTCACGTTTATATGAATATTGGTCAAATTCTATTGTTCATGTACAGTCGGGATGTATGGAAACTGTGAGCCACCGAGGGGATCTTTTTCCCGTCTGTCGACTCACATTGAGTCCCGCGTCTGAAAGTCCTCCTATCTCGGCTTCTGCTCGCTCATTAAGCTCAGAATGAAAAGCTGCTGTCTAGTGAAAGGAGAGGAGAAAGTCAAATCTCATTCACGTTTATATGAATATTGGTCAAATTCTATTGTTCATGTACAGTCGGGATGTATGGAAACTGTGAGCCACCGAGGGGATCTTTTTCCCGTCTGTCGACTCACATTGAGTCCCGCGTCTGAAAGTCCTCCTATCTCGGCTTCTGCTCGCTCACTAAGCTCAGAATGAAAAACTGCTGTCTAGTGAAAGGAGAGGAGAAAGTAAAATCTCAGCCAATTTAATAAAAGTGTTTGTCAAATTATAATGTTCATCAACAATCTGGATGTATGAAAGTGGCCGAGGGAGATATTTTTCCCTTCTGTGGACTCACACTGAGTATGGTATCTGAAAGTCTTCGTCTATCCACTTCTGCTCTCTCTAAGCTCAGAATTATCAAATGCCGTCTCCAATGAACGGAGAAGAGAAGATGAGATTTCAGCCACTTTACTACGAATATTGGTCCAATTCTAATTTTCATGAACTATAGGGATGTATTGAAACAGTCCGTGACCGAGGGGAAACATTTTCCCGTCTGTGGACTCACAGTGAACCCCGTCTGAAAGTCCTCCTGTCACGGCTTCTGCTCACAGTGAGTCCCGCATCTGAAAGTCCTGCTGTCTCGGCTTCTGCTCACAGTGATTCCCGCGTCTGACAGTCCGCCTGTCTCGGCTTCTGCTCACAGCGAGTCCCGCGTCTGAAGGTTCTGCTGTCTCGGCTTCTGCTCGCTCATTAAGCTCAGAATGAAAAACTGCTGTCTAGTGAAAGGAGAGGAGAAAGTCAAATCTCATTCACGTTTATATGAATATTGGTCAAATTCTATTCATCATGTACAGTCGGGATGTATGGAAACAGTCTGTGACTGAGGGAAAACATTTTCCCGTCTGTGGACTCACAGTGAGTCCGGTGTCTGAAAGTCCTCCTGTCTCGGCTTCTGCTCACAGTGTCCCGCGTCTGAAAGTCCTCCTGTCTCGACTTCTGCTCACAGTGAGTCCCGCGTCTGAAAGTCTCCTGTCTCGGCTTCTGCTCGCTCATTAAGCTCAGAATGAAAAACTGCTGTCTAGTGAAAGGAGAGGAGAAAGTCAAATCTCATTCACCTTTATGAATATTGGTCAAATTCTATTGTTCATGTACAGTCGGGTTGTATGGAAACTGTGAGCCACCGAGGGAGATCTTTTTCCCTTCTGTGGACTCACACTGAGTATGGTATCTGAAAGTCTTCGTGTATCCGCTTCTGCTCTCCCATTAAACTCACAATTAACGACTGCTGTCTTATGTGAAAGGAGAGACCTTCTTTAGAGGCTGCATTTCAGACCAGTGTGTGAAAAAGCCCGAAAATCCGCGTATCGCTGCTCAATATCCAATGTTTATCAACTTTCATTTCATGGATAAACAAAATAGACAGCAGTCTGAGGCCAGTGAGTCAACACCTGCGTTTTACTTCTTTCTGTCGCTAATAAAGCTCACAATTAACAAATGCTGTCTCCAGCGAAAGGAGAGGAGAAAATGACAATTCAGCCACTTTAATATGAATGTTTGTTAAATTCGAATGGTTGTGAATGATCTGGGTGTATGGCAACGGTCAGCGGCCGACCGGGATATTTTCCCTTCTGAGGACTCACAGTGAGTCCCGCGTCTGAAAGCCCTCCTGTCTCGGCTTCTGCTCACATTGAGTCCCGCGTTTGAAATTCCTCCTATCTCGGCTTCTGCGCGCTCACTAAGCTCAGAATGAAAATCTGCTGTCTAGTGGAAAGGGAGAGGGAGAAAGTCAAATCTCATTCACGTTTATATGAATATTGGTCAAATTCTATTGTTCATGTACAGTCGGGATGTATGGAACTGTGAGCCACCGAGGGATCTTTTTCCCGTCTGTCGACTCACATTGAGTCCCGCGTCTGAAAGTCCTCCTATCTCGGCTTCTGCTCGCTCATTAAGCTCAGAATGAAAAGCTGCTGTCTAGTGAAAGGAGAGGAGAAAGTAAAATCTCAGCCAATTTAATAAAAGTGTTTGTCAAATTATAATGTTCATCAACAATCTGGATGTATGAAAGTGCCGAGGGAGATATTTTTTCCCTTCTGTGGACTCACACTGAGTATGGTATCTGAAAGTCTTCGTCTATCCACTTCTGCTCTCTCTAAGCTCAGAATTATCAAATGCCGGTCTCCAATGAACGGAGAAGAGGAAGATGAGATTTCAGCCACTTTACTACGAATATTGGTCCAATTCTAATTTTCATGAACTATAGGGATGTATTGAAACAGTCCGTGACCGAGGGGAAACATTTTTCCCGTCTGTGGACTCACAGTGAACCCCGTCTGGAAAGTCCTCCTGTCACGGCTTCTGCTCACAGTGAGTCCCGCATCTGAAAGTCCTGCTGTCTCGGCTTTGCTCACAGTGATTCCCGCGTCTGACAGTCCGCCTGTCTCGGCTTCTGCTCACAGCGAGTCCCGCGTCTGAAGGTTCTGCTGTCTCGGCTTCTGCTCGTCATTAAGCTCAGAATGAAAAACTGCTGTCTAGTGAAAGGAGAGGAGAAAGTCAAATCTCATTCACGTTTATATGAATATTGGTCAAATTCTATTCATCATGTACAGTCGGGATGTATGGAAACAGTCTGTGACTGAGGGAAAACATTTTCCCGTCTGTGGACTCACAGTGAGTCCGGTGTCTGGAAAGTCCTCCTGTCTCGGCTTCTGCTCACAGTGAGTCCCGCGTCTGAAAGTCCTCCTGTCTCGCCTTCTGCTCACAGTGAGTCCCGCGTCTGAAAGTCCTCCTGTCTCGGCTTCTGCTCGCTCATTAAGCTCAGAATGAAAATCTGCTGTCTAGTGAAAGGAGAGGAGAAAGTCAAATCTCATTCACGTTTATGAATATTGGTCAAATTCTATTGTTCATGTACAGTCGGGTTGTATGGAAACTGTGAGCCACCGAGGGAGATCTTTTTCCCTTCTGTGGACTCACACTGAGTATGGTATCTGAAAGTCTTCGTGTATCCGCTTCTGCTCTCCATTAAACTCACAATTAACGACTGCTGTCTTATGTGAAAGGAGAGACCTTCTTTAGAGGCTGCATTTCAGACCAGTGTGTGAAAAAGCCCGAAAATCCGCGTATCGCTGCTCAATATCCAATGTTTATCAACTTTCATTTCATGGATAAACAAAATAGACAGCAGTCTGAGGCCAGTGAGTCAACACCTGCGTTTTACTTCTTTCTGTCGCTAATAAAGCTCACAATTAACAAATGCTGTCTCCAGCGAAAGGAGAGGAGAAAATGACAATTCAGCCACTTTAATATGAATGTTTGTTAAATTCGAATGGTTGTGAATGATCTGGGTGTATGGCAACGGTCAGCGGCCGACCGGGATATTTTCCCTTCTGAGGACTCACAGTGAGTCCCGCCGTCTGAAAGCCCTCCTGTCTCGGCTTCTGCTCACATTGAGTCCCGCGTTTGAATTCCTCCTATCTCGGCTTCTGCGCGCTCACTAAGCTCAGAATGAAAAATCTGCTGTCTAGTGAAAGGAGAGGAGAAAGTCAAATCTCATTCACGTTTATATGAATATTGGTCAAATTCTATTGTTCATGTACAGTCGGCGATGTATGGAAACTGTGAGCCACCGAGGGGATCTTTTTCCCGTCTGTCGACTCACATTGAGTCCCGCGTCTGAAAGTCATCCTATCTCGGCTTCTGCTCGCTCATTAAGCTCAGAATGAAAAGCTGCTGTCTAGTGAAAGGAGAGGAGAAAGTAAAATCTCAGCCAATTTAATAAAAGTGTTTGTCAAATTATAATGTTCATCAACAATCTGGATGTATGAAAGTGGCCGAGGGAGATATTTTTCCCTTCTGTGGACTCACACTGAGTATGGTATCTGAAAGTCTTCGTCTATCCACTTCTGCTCTCTCTAAGCTCAGAATTATCAAATGCCGTCTCCAATGAACAGGAGAAGAGAAGATGAGATTTCAGCCACTTTACTACGAATATTGGTCCCAATTCTAATTTTCATGAACTATAGGGATGTATTGAAACAGTCCGTGACCGAGGGGAAACATTTTCCCGTCTGTGGACTCACAGTGAACCCCGTCTGAAAGTCCTCCTGTCACGGCTTCTGCTCACAGTGAGTCCCGCATCTGAAAGTCCTGCTGTCTCGGCTTCTGCTCACAGTGATTCCCGCGTCTGACAGTCCGCCTGTCTCGGCTTCTGCTCACAGCGAGTCCCGCGTCTGAAGGTTCTGCTGTCTCGGCTTTCTGCTCGCTCATTAAGCTCAGAATGAAAAACTGCTGTCTAGTGAAAGGAGAGGAGAAAGTCAAATCTCATTCACGTTTATATGAATATTGGTCAAATTCTATTCATCATGTACAGTCGGGATGTATGGAAACAGTCTGTGACTGAGGGAAAACATTTTCCCGTCTGTGGACTCACAGTGAGTCCGGTGTCTGAAAGTCCTCCTGTCTCGGCTTCTGCTCACAGTGAGTCCCGCGTCTGAAAGTCCTCCTGTCTCGCCTTCTGCTCACAGTGAGTGCCCGCGTCTGAAAGTCCTCCTGTCTCGGCTTCTGCTCGCTCATTAAGCTCAGAGTCAAAATCTGCTGTCTAGTGAAAGGAGAGGAGAAAGTCAAATCTCATTCACGTTTATGAATATTGGTCAAATTCTATTGTTCATGTACAGTCGGGTTGTATGGAAACTGTGAGCCACCGAGGGAGATCTTTTCCCTTCTGTGGACTCACACTGAGTATGGTATCTGAAAGTCTTCGTGTATCCGCTTCTGCTCTCCCATTAAACTCACAATTAACGACTGCTGTCTTATGTGAAAGGAGAGACCTTCTTTAGAGGCTGCATTTCAGACCAGTGTGTGAAAAAGCCCGAAAATCCGCGTATCGCTGCTCAATATCCAATGTTTATCAACTTTCATTTCATGGATAAACAAAATAGACAGCAGTCTGAGGCCAGTGAGTCAACACCTGCGTTTTACTTCTTTCTGTCGCTAATAAAGCTCACAATTAACAAATGCTGTCTCCAGCGAAAGGAGAGGAGAAAATGACAATTCAGCCACTTTAATATGAATGTTTGTTAAATTCGAATGGTTGTGAATGATCTGGGTGTATGGCAACGGTCAGCGGCCGACCGGGATATTTTCCCTTCTGAGGACTCACAGTGAGTCCCGCGTCTGAAAGCCCTCCTGTCTCGGCTTCTGCTCACATTGAGTCCGCGTTTGAAATTCCTCCTATCTCGGCTTCTGCGCGCGTCACTAAGCTCAGAATGAAAATCTGCTGTCTAGTGAAAGGAGAGGAGAAAGTCAAATCTCATTCACGTTTATATGAATATTGGTCAAATTCTATTGTTCATGTACAGTCGGGATGTATGGAAACTGTGAGCCACCGAGGGGATCTTTTTCCCGTCTGTCGACTCACATTGAGTCCCGCGTCTGAAAGTCATCCTATCTCGGCTTCTGCTCGCTCATTAAGCTCAGAATGAAAAGCTGCTGTCTAGTGAAAGGAGAGGAGAAAGTAAAATCTCAGCCAATTTAATAAAAGTGTTTGTCAAATTATAATGTTCATCAACAATCTGGATGTATGAAAGTGGCCGAGGGAGATATTTTTTCCCTTCTGTGGACTCACACTGAGTATGGTATCTGAAAGTCTTCGTCTATCCACTTCTGCTCTCTCTAAGCTCAGAATTATCAAATGCCGTCTCCAATGAACGGAGAAGAGAAGATGAGATTTCAGCCACTTTACTACGAATATTGGTCCAATTCTAATTTTCATGAACTATAGGGATGTATTGAAAACAGTCCGTGACCGAGGGGAAACATTTTCCCGTCTGTGGACTCACAGTGAACCCCGTCTGAAAGTCCTCCTGTCACGGCTTCTGCTCACAGTGAGTCCCGCATCTGAAAGTCCTGCTGTCTCGGCTTCTGCTCACAGTGATTCCCGCGTCTGACAGTCCGCCTGTCTCGGCTTCTGCTCACAGCGAGTCCCGCGTCTGAAGGTTTCTGCTGTCTCGGCTTCTGCTCGCTCATTAAGCTCAGAATGAAAACTGCTGTCTAGTGAAAGGAGAGGAGAAAGTCAAATCTCATTCACGTTTATATGAATATTGGTCAAATTCTATTTCATCATGTACAGTCGGGATGTATGGAAACAGTCTGTGACTGAGGGAAAACATTTTCCCGTCTGTGGACTCACAGTGAGTCCGGTGTCTGAAAGTCCTCCTGTCTCGGCTTCTGCTCACAGTGAGTCCCGCGTCTGAAAGTCCTCCTGTCTCGCCTTCTGCTCACAGTGAGTGCCGCGTCTGAAAGTCCTCCTGTCTCGGCTTCTGCTCGCTCATTAAGCTCAGAGTCAAAATCTGCTGTCTAGTGAAAGGAGAGGAGAAAGTCAAATCTCATTCACGTTTATGAATATTGGTCAAATTCTATTGTTCATGTACAGTCGGGTTGTATGGAAACTGTGAGCCACCGAGGGAGATCTTTTTCCCTTCTGTGGACTCACACTGAGTATGGTATCTGAAAGTCTTCGTGTATCCGCTTCTGCTCTCCCATTAAACTCACAATTAACGACTGCTGTCTTATGTGAAAGGAGAGACCTTCTTTAGAGGCTGCATTTCAGACCAGTGTGTGAAAAAGCCCGAAAATCCGCGTATCGCTGCTCAATATCCAATGTTTATCAACTTTCATTTCATGGATAAACAAAATAGACAGCAGTCTGAGGCCAGTGAGTCAACACCTGCGTTTTACTTCTTTCTGTCGCTAATAAAGCTCACAATTAACAAATGCTGTCTCCAGCGAAAGGAGAGGAGAAAATGACAATTCAGCCACTTTAATATGAATGTTTGTTAAATTCGAATGGTTGTGAATGATCTGGGTGTATGGCAACGGTCAGCGGCCGACCGGGATATTTTCCCTTCTGAGGACTCACAGTGAGTCCCCGCGTCTGAAAGCCCTCCTGTCTCGGCTTCTGCTCACATTGAGTCCCGCGTTTGAAATTCCTCCTATCTCGGCTTCTGCGCGCTCACTAAGCTCAGAATGAAAATCTGCTGTCTAGTGAAAGGAGAGGAGAAAGTCAAATCTCATTCACGTTTATATGAATATTGGTCAAATTCTATTGTTCATGTACAGTCGGGATGTATGGAAACTGTGAGCCACCGAGGGGATCTTTTTCCCGTCTGTCGACTCACATTGAGTTCCCGCGTCTGAAAGTCCTCCTATCTCGGCTCTGCTCGCTCATTAAGCTCAGAATGAAAAGCTGCTGTCTAGTGAAAGGAGAGGAGAAAGTCAAATCTCATTCACGTTTATATGAATATTGGTCAAATTCTATTGTCATGTACAGTCGGGATGTATGGAAACTGTGAGCCACCGAGGGGGATCTTTTTCCCGTCTGTCGACTCACATTGAGTCCCGCGTCTGAAAGTCCTCCTATCTCGGCTTCTGCTCGCTCACTAAGCTCAGAATGAAAAACTGCTGTCTAGTGAAAGGAGAGGAGAAAGTAAAATCTCAGCCAATTTAATAAAAGTGTTTGTCAAATTATAATGTTCATCAACAATCTGGATGTATGAAAGTGGCCGAGGGAGATATTTTTCCCTTCTGTGGACTCACACTGAGTATGGTATCTGAAAGTCTTCGTCTATCCACTTCTGCTCTCTCTAAGCTCAGAATTATCAAATGCCGTCTCCAATGAACGGAGAAGAGAAGATGAGATTTCAGCCACTTTACTACGAATATTGGTCCAATTCTAATTTTCATGAACTATAGGGATGTATTGAAACAGTCCGTGACCGAGGGGAAACATTTTCCCGTCTGTGGACTCACAGTGAACCCCGTCTGAAAGTCCTCCTGTCACGGCTTCTGCTCACAGTGAGTCCCGCATCTGAAAGTCCTGCTGTCTCGGCTTCTGCTCACAGTGATTCCCGCGTCTGACAGTCCGCCTGTCTCGGCTTCTGCTCACAGCGAGGTCCCGCGTCTGAAGGTTCTGCTGTCTCGGCTTCTACTCGCTCATTAAGCTCAGAATGAAAAACTGCTGTCTAGTGAAAGGAGAGGAGAAAGTCAAATCTCATTCACGTTTATATGAATATTGGTCAAATTCTATTCATCATGTACAGTCGGGATGTATGGAAACAGTCTGTGACTGAGGGAAAACATTTTCCCGTCTGTGGACTCACAGTGAGTCCGGTGTCTGAAAGTCCTCCTGTCTCGGCTTCTGCTCACAGTGAGTCCCGCGTCTGAAAGTCCTCCTGTCTCGACTTCTGCTCACAGTGAGTCCCGCGTCTGAAAGTCCTCCTGTCTCGGCTTCTGCTCGCTCATTAAGCTCAGAATGAAAAACTGCTGTCTAGTGAAAGGAGAGGAGAAAGTCAAATCTCATTCACGTTTATGAATATTGGTCAAATTCTATTGTTCATGTACAGTCGGGTTGTATGGAAACTGTGAGCCACCGAGGGAGATATTTTTCCCTTCTGTGGACTCACACTGAGTATGGTATCTGAAAGTCTTCGTGTATCCGCTTCTGCTCTCCCATTAAACTCACAATTAACGACTGCTGTCTTATGTGAAAGGAGAGACCTTCTTTAGAGGCTGCATTTCAGACCAGTGTGTGAAAAAGCCCGAAAATCCGCGTATCGCTGCTCAATATCCAATGTTTATCAACTTTCATTTCATGGATAAACAAAATAGACAGCAGTCTGAGGCCAGTGAGTCAACACCTGCGTTTTACTTCTTTCTGTCGCTAATAAAGCTCACAATTAACAAATGCTGTCTCCAGCGAAAGGAGAGGAGAAAATGACAATTCAGCCACTTTAATATGAATGTTTGTTAAATTCGAATGGTTGTGAATGATCTGGGTGTATGGCAACGGTCAGCGGCCGACCGGGATATTTTCCCTTATGAGGACTCACAGTGAGTCCCGCGTCTGAAAGTCCTCCTGTCTCGGCTTCTGCTCGCTCATTAAGCTCAGAATTATCAAATGCTGTCTCCAGTGAACGGAGAAGAGAAGATGAGATTTCAGCCACTTTACTATGAATATTGGTCAAATTCTAATTTTCATGAACTATAGGGATGTATGGAAACAGTCCGTGACCGAGGGGAAACATTTTCCCGTCTGTGGACTCACAGTGAACCCCGTCTGAAAGTCCTCCTGTCTCGGATTCTGCTCGCTCACTAAGCTCAGAATGAAAAACTGCTGTCTAGTGAAAGGAGAGGAGAAAGTAAAATCTCAGCCAATTTAATAAAAGTGTTTGTCAAATTATAATGTTCATCAACAATCTGGATGTATGAAAGTGGCCGACCGGGATATTTTCCCTTCTGTGGACTCACACTGAGTATGGTATCTGAAAGTCTACGTGTATCCGCTTCTGCTCTCTCTAAGCTCAGAATTATCAAATGCTGTCTCCAATGAACGGAGAAGAGAAGATGAGATTTCAGCCACTTTACTATTAATATTGGGTCCAATTCTAATTTTCATGGACTATAGGGATGTATGGAAACAGTCCGTGACCGAGGGGAAACATTATCCCGTCTGTGGACACACAGTGAACCCCGTCTGAAAGTCCTCCGTGACAGGCTTCTGCTGACAGTGAGTCCCGCATCTGAAAGTCCTCCTGTCTCGGCTTCTGCTCACAGTGATTCCCGCGTCTGACCAGTCCGCCTGTCTCGGCTTCTGCTCACAGCGAGTCCGCGTCTGAAGGTTCTGCTGTCTCGGCTTCTGCTCGCTCATTAAGCTCAGAATGAAAAACTGCTGTCTAGTGAAAGGAGAGGAGAATGTAAAATCTCATTCACTTTTATATGAATATTGATCAAATTCTATTCATCATGTACAGTCGGGATGTATGGAAACTGTGAGCCGCCGAGGGAGATCTTTTTCCCTTCTGTGGACTCACACTGAGTATGGTATCTGAAAGTCTTCGTGTATCCGCTTCTGCTCTCTCATTAAACTCACAATTAACGACTGCTGTCTTATGTGAAAGGAGAGACCTTCTTTAGAGGCTGCATTTCAGACCAGTGTGTGAAAAAGCCCGAAAATCGCGTATCGCTGCTCAATATCCAATGTTTATCAACTTTCATTTCATGGATAAACAAAATAGACAGCAGTCTGAGGCCAGTGAGTCAACACCTGCGTTTTACTTCTTTCTGTCGCTGATAAAGCTCACAATTAACAAATGCTGTCTCCAGCGAAAGGAGAGGAGAAAATGACAATTCAGCCACTTTAATATGAATGTTTGTTAAATTCGAATGGTTGTGAATGATCTGGGTGTATGGAAACGGTCAGCGGCGACCGGGATATTTTCCCTTCTGAGGACTCACAGTGAGTCCCGCGTCTGAAAGCCCTCCTGTCTCGGCTTCTGCTCACATTGAGTCCCGCGGTTTGAAATTCCTCCTATCTCGGCTTCTGCGCGCTCACTAAGCTCAGAATGAAAATCTGCTGTCTAGTGAAAGGAGAGGAGAAAGTCAAATCTCATTCACGTTTATATGAATATTGGTCAAATTCTATTGTTC
This sequence comes from Lates calcarifer, assembly GCF_001640805.2. Taxonomy (NCBI): domain Eukaryota; kingdom Metazoa; phylum Chordata; class Actinopteri; family Centropomidae; genus Lates; species Lates calcarifer. The sequence continues at coordinate 15,295 of NW_026116184.1, forward strand.
ATGTTACAGTCGGGATGTATGGAAACTGTGAGCCACCGAGGGGATCTTTTTCCCGTCTGTCGACTCACATTGAGTCCCGCGTCTGAAAAGTCCTCCTATCTCGGCTTCTGCTCGCTCATTAAGCTCAGAATGAAAAGCTGCTGTCTAGTGAAAGGAGAGGAGAAAGTCAAATCTCATTCACGTTTATATGAATATTGGTCAAATTCTATTGTTCATGTACAGTCGGGATGTATGGAAACTGTGAGCCACCGAGGGGGATCTTTTTCCCGTCTGTCGACTCACATTGAGTCCCGCGTCTGAAAGTCCTCCTATCTCGGCTTTCTGCTCGGCTCACTAAGCTCAGAATGAAAAACTGCTGTCTAGTGAAAGGAGAGGAGAAAGTAAAATCTCAGCCAATTTAATAAAAGTGTTTGTCAAATTATAATGTTCATCAACAATCTGGATGTATGAAAGTGGCCGAGGGAGATATTTTTCCCTTCTGTGGACTCACACTGAGTATGGTATCTGAAAGTCTTCGTCTATCCACTTCTGCTCTCTCTAAGCTCAGAATTATCAAATGCCCGTCTCCAATGAACGGAGAAGAGAAGATGAGATTTCAGCCACTTTACTACGAATATTGGTCCAATTCTAATTTTCATGAACTATAGGGATGTATTGAAGCAGTCCGTGACCGAGGGGAAACATTTTCCCGTCTGTGGACTCACAGTGAACACCGTCTGAAAGTCCTCCTGTCACGGCTTCTGCTCACAGTGATTCCCGCGTCTGACAGTCCGCCTGTCTCGGCTTCTGCTCACAGCGAGTCCCGCGTCTGAAGGTTCTGCTGTCTCGGCTTCTGCTCGCTCATTAAGCTCAGAATGAAAAACTGCTGTCTAGTGAAAGGAGAGGAGAAAGTCAAATCTCATTCACGTTTATATGAATATTGGTCAAATTCTATTCATCATGTACAGTCGGGATGTATGGAAACAGTCTGTGACTGGAGGGAAAACATTTTCCCGTCTGTGGACTCACAGTGAGTCCGGTGTCTGAAAGTCCTCCTGTCTCGGCTTCTGCTCACAGTGAGTCCCGCGTCTGAAAGTCCTCCTGTCTCGACTTCTGCTCACAGTGAGTCCCGCGTCTGAAAGTCCTCCTGTCTCGGCTTCTGCTCGCTCATTAAGCTCAGAATGAAAAACTGCTGTCTAGTGAAAGGAGAGGAGAAAGTCAAATCTCATTCACCTTTATGAATATTGGTCAAATTCTATTGTTCATGTACAGTCGGGTTGTATGGAAACTGTGAGCCACCGAGGGAGATCTTTTTCCCTTCTGTGGACTCACACTGAGTATGGTATCTGAAAGTCTTCGTGTATCCGCTTCTGCTCTCCCATTAAACTCACAATTAACGACTGCTGTCTTATGTGAAAGGAGAGACCTTCTTTAGAGGCTGCATTTCAGACCAGTGTGTGAAAAAGCCCGAAAAATCCGCGTATCGCTGCTCAATATCCAATGTTTATCAACTTTCATTTCATGGATAAACAAAATAGACAGCAGTCTGAGGCCAGTGAGTCAACACCTGCGTTTTACTTCTTTCTGTCGCTAATAAAGCTCACAATTAACAAATGCTGTCTCCAGCGAAAGGAGAGGAGAAAATGACAATTCAGCCACTTTAATATGAATGTTTGTTAAATTCGAATGGTTGTGAATGATCTGGGTGTATGGAAACGGTCAGCGGGCCCGACCGGGATATTTTCCCTTCTGAGGACTCACAGTGAGTCCCGCGTCTGAAAGCCCTCCTGTCTCGGCTTCTGCTCGCTCACTAAGCTCAGAATGAAAATCTGCGTGTCTAGTGAAAGGAGAGGAGAAAAGTCAAATCTCATTCACGTTTATATGAATATTGGTCAAATTCTATTGTTCATGTACAGTCGGGATGTATGGAAACTGTGAGCCACCGAGGGCATCTTTTTCCCGTCTGTCGACTCACATTGAGTCCCGCGTCTGAAAGTCCTCCTATCTCGGCTTCTGCTCGCTCATTAAGCTCAGAATGAAAAGCTGCTGTCTAGTGAAAGGAGAGGAGAAAGTCAAATCTCATTCACGTTTATATGAATATTGGTCAAATTTTATTGTTCATGTACAGTCGGGATGTATGGAAACTGTGAGCCACCGAGGGGATCTTTTTCCCGTCTGTCGACTCACATTGAGTCCCGCGTCTGAAAGTCCTCCTATCTCGGCTTCTGCTCGCTCACTAAGCTCAGAATGAAAAACTGCTGTCTAGTGAAAGGAGAGGAGAAAGTAAAATCTCAGCCAATTTAATAAAAAGTGTTTGTCAAATTATAATGTTCATCAACAATCTGGATGTATGAAAGTGGCCGGAGGGGAGATATTTTTTCCCTTCTGTGGACTCACACTGAGTATGGTATCTGAAAGTCTTCGTCTATCCACTTCTGCTCTCTCTAAGCTCAGAATTATCAAATGCCGTCTCCAATGAACGGAGAAGAGAAGATGAGATTTCAGCCACTTACTACGAATATTGGTCCAATTCTAATTTTCATGAACTATAGGGATGTATTGAAACAGTCCGTGACCGAGGGGAAACATTTTCCCGTCTGTGGACTCACAGTGAACCCCGTCTGAAAGTCCTCCTGTCACGGCTTCTGCTCACAGTGAGTCCCGCATCTGAAAGTCCTGCTGACAGTGATTCCCGCGTCTGAAAGTCCTGCTGTCTCGGCTTCTGCTCACAGTGATTCCCGCGTCTGACAGTCCGCCTGTCTCGGCTTCTGCTCACAGCGAGTCCCGCGTCTGAAGGTTCTGCTGTCTCGGCTTCTGCTCGCTCATTAAGCTCAGAATGAAAAACTGCTGTCTAGTGAAAGGAGAGGAGAAAGTCAAATCTCATTCACGTTTATATGAATATTGGTCAAATTCTATTCATCATGTACAGTCGGGATGTATGGAAACAGTCTGTGACTGAGGGAAAACATTTTCCCGTCTGTGGACTCACAGTGAGTCCGGTGTCTGAAAGTCCTCCTGTCTCGGCTTCTGCTCACAGTGAGTCCCGCGTCTGAAAGTCCTCCTGTCTCGACTTCTGCTCACAGTGAGTCCCGCGTCTGAAAGTCCTCCTGTCTCGGCTTCTGCTCGCTCATTAAGCTCAGAATGAAAAACTGCTGTCTAGTGAAAGGAGAGGAGAAAGTCAAATCTCATTCACCTTTATGAATATTGGTCAAATTCTATTGTTCATGTACAGTCGGGTTGTATGGAAACTGTGAGCCACCGAGGGAGATCTTTTTCCCTTCTGTGGACTCACACTGAGTATGGTATCTGAAAGTCTTCGTGTATCCGCTTCTGCTCTCCCATTAAACTCACAATTAACGACTGCTGTCTTATGTGAAAGGAGAGACCTTCTTTAGAGGCTGCATTTCAGACCAGTGTGTGAAAAAGCCCGAAAATCCGCGTATCGCTGCTCAATATCCAATGTTTATCAACTTTCATTTCATGGATAAACAAAATAGACAGCAGTCTGAGGCCAGTGAGTCAACACCTGCGTTTTACTTCTTTCTGTCGCTAATAAAGCTCACAATTAACAAATGCTGTCTCCAGCGAAAGGAGAGGAGAAAATGACAATTCAGCCACTTTAATATGAATGTTTGTTAAATTCGAATGGTTGTGAATGATCTGGGTGTATGGCAACGGTCAGCGCCGACCGGGATATTTTCCCTTCTGAGGACTCACAGTGAGTCCCGCGTCTGAAAGCCCTCCTGTCTCGGCTTCTGCTCACATTGAGTCCCCGTTTGAAATTCCTCCTATCTCGGCTTCTGCGCGCTCACTAAGCTCAGAATGAAAATCTGCTGTCTAGTGAAAGGAGAGGAGAAAGTCAAATCTCATTCACGTTTATATGAATATTGGTCAAATTCTATTGTTCATGTACAGTCGGGATGTATGGAAACTGTGAGCCACCGAGGGGATCTTTTTCCCGTCTGTCGACTCACATTGAGTCCCGCGTCTGAAAGTCCTCCTATCTCGGCTTCTGCTCGCTCACTAAGCTCAGAATGAAAAACTGCTGTCTAGTGAAAGGAGAGGAGAAAGTAAAATCTCAGCCAATTTAATAAAAGTGTTTGTCAAATTATAATGTTCATCAACAATCTGGATGTATGAAAGTGGCCGAGGGGAGATATTTTTCCCTTCTGTGGACTCACACTGAGTATGGTATCTGAAAGTCTTCGTCTATCCACTTCTGCTCTCTCTAAGCTCAGAATTATCAAATGCGTCTCCAATGAACGGAGAAGAGAAGATGAGATTTCAGCCACTTTACTACGAATATTGGTCCAATTCTAATTTTCATGAACTATAGGGATGTATTGAAACAGTCCGTGACCGAGGGGAAACATTTTCCCGTCTGTGGACTCACAGTGAACCCCGTCTGAAAGTCCTCCTGTCACGGCTTCTGCTCACAGTGAGTCCCGCATCTGAAAGTCCTGCTGTCTCGGCTTCTGCTCACAGTGATTCCCGCGTCTGACAGTCCTCTCGGCTTCTGCTCACAGCGAGTCCCGTCTGAAGGTTCTGCTGTCTCGGCTTCTGCTCGAAAGCTGTCTAGTGAAAGGAGAGAAAGTCAAATCTCATTCACGTTTATATGAATATTGTCAACATCATGTACAGTCGGATGTATGGAAACAGTCTGTGACTGAGGGAAAACATTTTCCCTGTGGACTCACAGTGAGTCCGGTGTCTGAAAGTCCTCCTGTCTCGGCTTCTGCTCACAGTGAGTCCCGCGTCTGAAAGTCCTCCTGTCTCGACTTCTGCTCACAGTGAGTCCCGCGTCTGAAAGTGGCTGCAAAAACTGCTGTCTAGTGAAAGGAGAGGAGAAAGTCAAATCTCATTCACCTTTATGAATATTGGTCAAATTCTATTGTTCATGTACAGTCGGTTGTATGGAAACTGTGAGCCCACCGAGGGAGATCTTTTTCCTTCTGTGGACTCACACTGAGTATGGTATCTGAAAGTCTTCGTGTATCCGCTTCTGCTCTCCCATTAAACTCACAATTAACGACTGCTGTCTTATGAAAGGAGAGACCTTCTTTAGAGGCTGCATTTCAGACCAGTGTGTGAAAAAGCCCGAAAATCCGCGTATCGCTGCTATCCAATGTTTATAACTTTCATTTCATGGATAACAAAATAGACAGCAGTCTGAGGCCAGTGAGTCAACACCCTGCGTTTTACTTCTTTCTGTCGCTAATAAAGCTCACAATTAACAAATGCTGTCTCCAGCGAAAGGAGAGGAGAAAATGACAATTCAGCCACTTTAATATGAATGTTTGTTAAATTCGAATGGTTGTGAATGATCTGGGTGTATGGCAACGGTCAGCGGCCGACCGGGATATTTTCCCTTCTGAGGACTCACAGTGAGTCCCGCGTCTGAAAGCCCTCCTGTCTCGGCTTCTGCTCACATTGAGTCCCGCGTTTGAAATTCCTCCTATCTCGGCTTCTGCGCGCTCACTAAGCTCAGAATGAAAATCTGCTGTCTAGTGAAAGGAGAGGAGAAAGTCAAATCTCATTCACGTTTATATGAATATTGGTCAAATTCTATTGTTCATGTACAGTCGGGATGTATGGAAACTGTGAGCCACCGAGGGATCTTTTTCCCGTCTGTCGACTCACATTGAGTCCCGCGTCTGAAAGTCCTCCTATCTCGGCTTCTGCTCGCTCATTAAGCTCAGAATGAAAAGCTGCTGTCTAGTGAAAGGAGAGGAGAAAGTAAAATCTCAGCCAATTTAATAAAAGTGTTTGTCAAATTATAATGTTCATCAACAATCTGGATGTATGAAAGTGGCCGAGGGAGATATTTTTCCCTTCTGTGGACTCACACTGAGTATGGTATCTGAAAGTCTTCGTCTATCCACTTCTGCTCTCTCTAAGCTCAGAATTATCAAATGCCGTCTCCAATGAACGGAGAAGAGAAGATGAGATTTCAGCCACTTTACTACGAATATTGGTCCAATTCTAATTTTCATGAACTATAGGGATGTATTGAAACAGTCCGTGACCGAGGGGAAACATTTTCCGTCTGTGGACTCACAGTGAACCCCGTCTGAAAGTCCTCCTGTCACGGCTTCTGCTCACAGTGAGTCCCGCATCTGAAAGTCCTGCTGTCTCGGCTTTGCTCACAGTGATTCCCGCGTCTGACAGTCCGCCTGTCTCGGCTTCTGCTCACAGCGAGTCCCGCGTCTGAAGGTTCTGCTGTCTCGGCTTCTGCTCGCTCATTAAGCTCAGAATGAAAAACTGCTGTCTAGTGAAAGGAGAGGAGAAAGTCAAATCTCATTCACGTTTATATGAATATTGGTCAAATTCTATTCATCATGTACAGTCGGGATGTATGGAAACAGTCTGTGACTGAGGAAAAACATTTTCCCGTCTGTGGACTCACAGTGAGTCCGGTGTCTGAAAGTCCTCCTGTCTCGGCTTCTGCTCACAGTGAGTCCCGCGTCTGAAAGTCCTCCTGTCTCGCCTTCTGCTCACAGTGAGTCCCGCGTCTGAAAGTCCTCCTGTCTCGGCTTCTGCTCGCTCATTAAGCTCAGAGTCAAAATCTGCTGTCTAGTGAAAGGAGAGGAGAAAGTCAAATCTCATTCACGTTTATGAATATTGGTCAAATTCTATTGTTCATGTACAGTCGGGTTGTATGGAAACTGTGAGCCACCGAGGGAGATCTTTTTCCCTTCTGTGGACTCACACTGAGTATGGTATCTGAAAGTCTTCGTGTATCCGCTTCTGCTCTCCCATTAAACTCACAATTAACGACTGCTGTCTTATGTGAAAGGAGAGACCTTCTTTAGAGGCTGCATTTCAGACCAGTGTGTGAAAAAGCCCGAAAATCCGCGTATCGCTGCTCAATATCCAATGTTTATCAACTTTCATTTCATGGATAAACAAAATAGACAGCAGTCTGAGGCCAGTGAGTCAACACCTGCGTTTTACTTCTTTGTCGCTAATAAAGCTCACAATTAACAAATGCTGTCTCCAGCGAAAGGAGAGGAGAAAATGACAATTCAGCCACTTTAATATGAATGTTTGTTAAATTCGAATGGTTGTGAATGATCTGGGTGTATGGCAACGGTCAGCGGCCGACCGGGATTTTCCCTTCTGAGGACTCACAGTGAGTCCCGCGTCTGAAAGCCCTCCTGTCTCGGCTTCTGCTCACATTGAGTCCCGCGTTTGAAATTCCTCCTATCTCGGCTTCTGCGCGCTCACTAAGCTCAGAATGAAAATCTGCTGTCTAGTGAAAGGAGAGGAGAAAGTCAAATCTCATTCACGTTTATATGAATATTGGTCAAATTCTATTGTTCATGTACAGTCGGGATGTATGGAAACTGTGAGCCACCGAGGGGATCTTTTTCCCGTCTGTCGACTCACATTGAGTCCCGCGTCTGAAAGTCCTCCTATCTCGGCTTCTGCTCGCTCATTAAGCTCAGAATGAAAAGCTGCTGTCTAGTGAAAGGAGAGGAGAAAGTAAAATCTCAGCCAATTTAATAAAAGTGTTTGTCAAATTATAATGTTCATCAACAATCTGGATGTATGAAAGTGGCCGAGGAGATATTTTTCCCTTCTGTGGACTCACACTGAGTATGGTATCTGAAAGTCTTCGTCTATCCACTTCTGCTCTCTCTAAGCTCAGAATTATCAAATGCCGTCTCCAATGAACGGAGAAGAGAAGATGAGATTTCAGCCACTTTACTACGAATATTGGTCCAATTCTAATTTTCATGAAACTATAGGGATGTATTGAAACAGTCCGTGACCGAGGGGAAACATTTTCCCGTCTGTGGACTCACAGTGAACCCCGTCTGAAAGTCCTCCTGTCACGGCTTCTGCTCACAGTGAGTCCCGCATCTGAAAGTCCTGCTGTCTCGGCTTCTGCTCACAGTGATTCCCCGTCTGACAGTCCGCCTGTCTCGGCTTCTGCTCACAGCGAGTCCCCGTCTGAAGGTTCTGCTGTCTCGGCTTCTGCTCGCTCATTAAGCTCAGAATGAAAAACTGCTGTCTAGTGAAAGGAGAGGAGAAAGTCAAATCTCATTCACGTTTATATGAATATTGGTCAAATTCTATTCATCATGTACAGTCGGGATGTATGGAAACAGTCTGTGACTGAGGGAAAACATTTTCCCGTCTGTGGACTCACAGTGAGTCCGGTGTCTGAAAGTCCTCCTGTCTCGGCTTCTGCTCACAGTGAGTCCCGCGTCTGAAATCCTCCTGTCTCGCTTCTGCTCACAGTGAGTCCGCGTCTGAAAGTCCTCCTGTCTCGGCTTCTGCTCGCTCATTAAGCTCAGAGTCAAAATCTGCTGTCTAGTGAAAGGAGAGGAGAAAGTCAAATCTCATTCACGTTTATGAATATTGGTCAAATTCTATTGTTCATGTACAGTCGGGTTGTATGGAAACTGTGAGCCACCGAGGGAGATCTTTTTCCCTTCTGTGGACTCACACTGAGTATGGTATCTGAAAGTCTTCGTGTATCCGCTTCTGCTCTCCCATTAAACTCACAATTAACGACTGCTGTCTTATGTGAAAGGAGAGACCTTCTTTAGAGGCTGCATTTCAGACCAGTGTGTGAAAAAGCCCGAAAATCCGCGTATCGCTGCTCAATATCCAATGTTTATCAACTTTCATTTCATGGATAAACAAAATAGACAGCAGTCTGAGGCCAGTGAGTCAACACCTGCGTTTTACTTCTTTCTGTCGCTAATAAAGCTCACAATTAACAAATGCTGTCTCCAGCGAAAGGAGAGGAGAAAATGACAATTCAGCCACTTTAATATGAATGTTTGTTAAATTCGAATGGTTGTGAATGATCTGGGTGTATGGCAACGGTCAGCGGCCGACCGGGATATTTTCCCTTCTGAGGACTCACAGTGAGTCCCGCGTCTGAAAGCCCTCCTGTCTCGGCTTCTGCTCACATTGAGTCCTTTGAAATTCTCCTATCTTCTGCGCGCTCACTAAGCTCAGAATGAAAATCTGCTGTCTAGTGAAAGGAGAGGAGAAAGTCAAATCTCATTCACGTTTATATGAATATTGGTCAAATTCTATTGTTCATGTACAGTCGGGATGTATGGAAACTGTGAGCCACCGAGGGGATCTTTTTCCCGTCTGTCGACTCACATTGAGTCCCGCGTCTGAAAGTCTCCTATCTCGGCTTCTGCTCGCTCATTAAGCTCAGAATGAAAAGCTGCTGTCTAGTGAAAGGAGAGGAGAAAGTCAAATCTCATTCACGTTTATATGAATATTGGTCAAATTCTATTGTTCATGTACAGTCGGGATGTATGGAAACTGTGAGCCACCGAGGGGGATCTTTTTCCCGTCTGTCGACTCACATTGAGTCCCGCGTCTGAAAGTCCTCCTATCTCGGCTTCTGCTCGCTCACTAAGCTCAGAATGAAAAACTGCTGTCTAGTGAAAGGAGAGGAGAAGTAAAATCTCAGCCAATTTAATAAAAGTGTTTGTCAAATTATAATGTTCATCAACAATCTGGATGTATGAAAGTGGCCGAGGGAGATATTTTTCCCTTCTGTGGACTCACACTGAGTATGGTATCTGAAAGTCTTCGTCTATCCACTTCTGCTCTCTCTAAGCTCAGAATTATCAAATGCCGTCTCCAATGAACGGAGAAGAGAAGATGAGATTTCAGCCACTTTACTACGAATATTGGTCCAATTCTAATTTTCATGAACTATAGGGATGTATTGAAACAGTCCGTGACCGAGGGGAAACATTTTCCCGTCTGTGGACTCACAGTGAACCCCGTCTGAAAGTCCTCCTGTCACGGCTTCTGCTCACAGTGAGTCCCGCATCTGAAAGTCCTGCTGTCTCGGCTTCTGCTCACAGTGATTCCCGCGTCTGACAGTCCGCCTGTCTCGGCTTCTGCTCACAGCGAGTCCCGCGTCTGAAGGTTCTGCTGTCTCGGCTTCTGCTCGCTCATTAAGCTCAGAATGAAAAACTGCTGTCTAGTGAAAGGAGAGGAGAAAGTCAAATCTCATTCACGTTTATATGAATATTGGTCAAATTCTATTCATCATGTACAGTCGGGATGTATGGAAACAGTCTGTGACTGAGGGAAAACATTTTCCCGTCTGTGGACTCACAGTGAGTCCGGTGTCTGAAAGTCCTCCTGTCTCGGCTTCTGCTCACAGTGAGTCCCGCGTCTGAAAGTCCTCCTGTCTCGACTTCTGCTCACAGTGAGTCCCGCGTCTGAAAGTCCTCCTGTCTCGGCTTCTGCTCGCTCATTAAGCTCAGAATGAAAAACTGCTGTCTAGTGAAAGGAGAGGAGAAGTCAAATCTCATTCACGTTTATGAATATTGGTCAAATTCTATTGTTCATGTACAGTCGGGTTGTATGGAAACTGTGAGCCACCGAGGGAGATCTTTTCCCCTTCTGTGGACTCACACTGAGTATGGTATCTGAAAGTCTTCGTGTATCCGCTTCTGCTCTCCCATTAAACTCACAATTAACGACTGCTGTCTTATGTGAAAGGAGAGACCTTCTTTAGAGGCTGCATTTCAGACCAGTGTGTGAAAAAGCCCGAAAATCCGCGTATCGCTGCTCAATATCCAATGTTTATCAACTTTCATTTCATGGATAAACAAAATAGACAGCAGTCTGAGGCCAGTGAGTCAACACCTGCGTTTTACTTCTTTCTGTCGCTAATAAAGCTCACAATTAACAAATGCTGTCTCCAGCGAAAGGAGAGGAGAAAATGACAATTCAGCCACTTTAATATGAATGTTTGTTAAATTCGAATGGTTGTGAATGATCTGGGTGTATGGCAACGGTCAGCGGCCGACCGGGATATTTTCCCTTCTGAGGACTCACAGTGAGTCCCGCGTCTGAAAGTCCTCCTGTCTCGGCTTCTGCTCTCATTAAGCTCAGAATTATCAAATGCTGTCTCCAGTGAACCATTTACTATGAATATTGGTCAAATTCTAATTTTCATGAACGGGATGTATGGAAACAGTCCACCGAGGGGAAACTTTTTCCCGTCTGTGGACTCACATGAACCCCGTCTGAAAGTCCTCCTGTCTCGGATTCTGCTCGCTCACTAAGCTCAGAATGAAAAACTGCTGTCTAGTGAAAGGAGAGGAGAAAGTAAAATCTCAGCCAATTTAATAAAAGTGTTTGTCAAATTATAATGTTCATCAACAATCTGGATGTATGAAAGTGGCCGAGGGGATATTTTTCCCTTCTGTGGACTCACACTGAGTATGGTATCTGAAAGTCTTCGTGTATCCGCTTCTGCTCTCTCTAAGCTCAGAATTATCAAATGCTGTCTCCAATGAACGGAGAAGAGAAGATGAGATTTCAGCCACTTTACTATTAAATATTGGTCCAATTCTAATTTTCATGACTATAGGGATGTATGGAAACAGTCCGTGACCGAGGGGAAACATTTCCCGTCTGTGGACACACAGTGAACCCCGTCTGAAAGTCCTCCGTGACAGGCTTCTGCTGACAGTGAGTCCCGCATCTGAAAGTCCTCCTGTCTCGGCTTCTGCTCACAGTGATTCCCGTCTGACAGTCCGCCTGTCTCGGCTTCTGCTCACAGCGAGTCCCGCGTCTGAAGGTTCTGCTGTCTCGCTTCTGCTCGCTCATTAAGCTCAGAATGAAAAACTGCTGTCTAGTGAAAGGAGAGGAGAAAGTAAAATCTCATTCACTTTTTATATGAATATTGGTCAAATTCTATTCATCATGTACAGTCGGGATGTATGGAAACTGTGAGCCGCCGAGGGAGATCTTTTTCCCTTCTGTGGACTCACACTGAGTATGGTATCTGAAAGTCTTCGTGTATCCGCTTCTGCTCTCCATTAAACTCACATTAACGACTGCTGTCTTATGTGAAAGGAGAGACCTTCTTTAGAGGCTGCATTTCAGACCAGTGTGTGAAAAAGCCCGAAAATCCGCGTATCGCTGCTCAATATCCAATGTTTATCAACTTTCATTTCATGGATAAACAAAATAGACAGCAGTCTGAGGCCAGTGAGTCAACACCTGCGTTTTACTTCTTTCTGTCGCTAATAAAGCTCACAATTAACAAATGCTGTCTCCAGCGAAAGGAGAGGAGAAAATGACAATTCAGCCACTTTAATATGAATGTTTGTTAAATTCGAATGGTTGTGAATGATCTGGGTGTATGGAAACGGTCAGCGGCCGACCGGGATATTTTCCCTTCTGAGGACTCACAGTGAGTCCCGCGTCTGAAAGCCCTCCTGTCTCGGCTTCTGCTCACATTGAGTCCCGCGTTTGAAATTCCTCCTATCTCGGCTTCTGCGCGCTCACTAAGCTCAGAATGAAAATCTGCTGTCTAGTGAAAGGAGAGGAGAAAGTCAAATCTCATTCACGTTTATATGAATATTGGTCAAATTCTATTGTTCATGTACAGTCGGGATGTATGGAAACTGTGAGCCACCGAGGGGATCTTTTTCCCGTCTGTCGACTCACATTGAGTCCCGCGTCTGAAAGTCCTCCTATCTCGGCTTCTGCTCGCTCATTAAGCTCAGAATGAAAAGCTGCTGTCTAGTGAAAGGAGAGGAGAAAGTCAAATCTCATTCACGTTTATATGAATATTGGTCAAATTCTATTGTTCATGTACAGTCGGGATGTATGGAAACTGTGAGCCACCGAGGGGGATCTTTTTCCCGTCTGTCGACTCACATTGAGTCCCGCGTCTGAAAGTCCTCCTATCTCGGCTTCTGCTCGCTCACTAAGCTCAGAATGAAAAACTGCTGTCTAGTGAAAGGAGAGGAGAAAGTAAAATCTCAGCCAATTTAATAAAAGTGTTTGTCAAATTATAATGTTCATCAACAATCTGGATGTATGAAAGTGGCCGAGGGAGATATTTTTCCCTTCTGTGGACTCACACTGAGTATGGTATCTGAAAGTCTTCGTCTATCCACTTCTGCTCTCTCTAAGCTCAGAATTATCAAATGCCGTCTCCAATGAACGGAGAAGAGAAGATGAGATTTCAGCCACTTTACTACGAATATTGGTCCAATTCTAATTTTCATGAACTATAGGGATGTATTGAAACAGTCCGTGACCGAGGGGAAACATTTTCCCGTCTGTGGACTCACAGTGAACCCGTCTGAAAGTCCTCCTGTCACGGCTTCTGCTCACAGTGATTCCCGTCTGACAGTCCGCCTGTCTCGGCTTCTGCTCACAGCGAGTCCCGCGTCTGAAGGTTCTGCTGTCTCGGCTTCTGCTCGCTCATTAAGCTCAGAATGAAAAACTGCTGTCTAGTGAAAGGAGAGGAGAAAGTCAAATCTCATTCACGTTTATATGAATATTGGTCAAATTCTATTCATCATGTACAGTCGGGATGTATGGAAACAGTCTGTGACTGAGGGAAAACATTTTCCCGTCTGTGGACTCACAGTGAGTCCGGTGTCTGAAAGTCCTCCTGTCTCGGCTTCTGCTCACAGTGAGTCCCGCGTCTGAAAGTCCTCCTGTCTCGACTTCTGCTCACAGTGAGTCCCGCGTCTGAAAGTCCTCCTGTCTCGGCTTCTGCTCGCTCATTAAGCTCAGAATGAAAAACTGCTGTCTAGTGAAAGGAGAGGAGAAAGTCAAATCTCATTCACCTTTATGAATATTGGTCAAATTCTATTGTTCATGTACAGTCGGGTTGTATGGAAACTGTGAGCCACCGAGGGAGATCTTTTTCCCTTCTGTGGACTCACACTGAGTATGGTATCTGAAAGTCTTCGTGTATCCGCTTCTGCTCTCCCATTAAACTCACAATTAACGACTGCTGTCTTATGTGAAAGGAGAGACCTTCTTTAGAGGCTGCATTTCAGACCAGTGTGTGAAAAAGCCCGAAAATCCGCGTATCGCTGCTCAATATCCAATGTTTATCAACTTTCATTTCATGGATAAACAAAATAGACAGCAGTCTGAGGCCAGTGAGTCAACACCTGCGTTTTACTTCTTTCTGTCGCTAATAAAGCTCACAATTAACAAATGCTGTCTCCAGCGAAAGGAGAGGAGAAAATGACAATTCAGCCACTTTAATATGAATGTTTGTTAAATTCGAATGGTTGTGAATGATCTGGGTGTATGGAAACGGTCAGCGGCCGACCGGGATATTTTCCCTTCTGAGGACTCACAGTGAGTCCCGCGTCTGAAAGCCCTCCTGTCTCGGCTTCTGCTCGCTCACTAAGCTCAGAATGAAAATCTGCTGTCTAGTGAAAGGAGAGGAGAAAGTCAAATCTCATTCACGTTTATATGAATATTGGTCAAATTCTATTGTTCATGTACAGTCGGGATGTATGGAAACTGTGAGCCACCGAGGGCATCTTTTTCCCGTCTGTCGACTCACATTGAGTCCCGCGTCTGAAAGTCCTCCTATCTCGGCTTCTGCTCGCTCATTAAGCTCAGAATGAAAAGCTGCTGTCTAGTGAAAGGAGAGGAGAAAGTCAAATCTCATTCACGTTTATATGAATATTGGTCAAATTTATTGTTCATGTACAGTCGGGATGTATGGAAACTGTGAGCCACCGAGGGGGATCTTTTTCCCGTCTGTCGACTCACATTGAGTCCCGCGTCTGAAAGTCCTCCTATCTCGGCTTCTGCTCGCTCACTAAGCTCAGAATGAAAAACTGCTGTCTAGTGAAAGGAGAGGAGAAAGTAAAATCTCAGCCAATTTAATAAAAGTGTTTGTCAAATTATAATGTTCATCAACAATCTGGATGTATGAAAGTGGCCGAGGGAGATATTTTTCCCTTCTGTGGACTCACACTGAGTATGGTATCTGAAAGTCTTCGTCTATCCACTTCTGCTCTCTCTAAGCTCAGAATTATCAAATGCCGTCTCCAATGAACGGAGAAGAGAAGATGAGATTTCAGCCACTTTACTACGAATATTGGTCCAATTCTAATTTTCATGAACTATAGGGATGTATTGAAACAGTCCGTGACCGAGGGGAAACATTTTCCCGTCTGTGGACTCACAGTGAACCCCGTCTGAAAGTCCTCCTGTCACGGCTTCTGCTCACAGTGAGTCCCGCATCTGAAAGTCCTGCTGTCTCGGCTTCTGCTCACAGTGCTCTCCCGCGTCTGACAGTCCGCCTGTCTCGGCTTCTGCTCACAGCGAGTCCCGCGTCTGAAGGTTCTGCTGTCTCGGCTTCTGCTCGCTCATTAAGCTCAGAATGAAAAACTGCTGTCTAGTGAAAGGAGAGGAGAAAGTCAAATCTCATTCACGTTTATATGAATATTGGTCAAATTCTATTCATCATGTACAGTCGGGATGTATGGAAACAGTCTGTGACTGAGGGAAAACATTTTCCCGTCTGTGGACTCACAGTGAGTCCGGTGTCTGAAAGTCCTCCTGTCTCGGCTTCTGCTCACAGTGAGTCCCGCGTCTGAAAGTCCTCCTGTCTCGACTTCTGCTCACAGTGAGTCCCGCGTCTGAAAGTCCTCCTGTCTCGGCTTCTGCTCGCTCATTAAGCTCAGAATGAAAAACTGCTGTCTAGTGAAAGGAGAGGAGAAAGTCAAATCTCATTCACCTTTATGAATATTGGTCAAATTCTATTGTTCATGTACAGTCGGGTTGTATGGAAACTGTGAGCCACCGAGGGAGATCTTTTTCCCTTCTGTGGACTCACACTGAGTATGGTATCTGAAAGTCTTCGTGTATCCGCTTCTGCTCTCCCATTAAACTCACAATTAACGACTGCTGTCTTATGTGAAAGGAGAGACCTTCTTTAGAGGCTGCATTTCAGACCAGTGTGTGAAAAAGCCCGAAAATCCGCGTATCGCTGCTCAATATCCAATGTTTATCAACTTTCATTTCATGGATAAACAAAATAGACAGCAGTCTGAGGCCAGTGAGTCAACACCTGCGTTTTACTTCTTTCTGTCGCTAATAAAGCTCACAATTAACAAATGCTGTCTCCAGCGAAAGGAGAGGAGAAAATGACAATTCAGCCACTTTAATATGAATGTTTGTTAAATTCGAATGGTTGTGAATGATCTGGGTGTATGGCAACGGTCAGCGGCCGACCGGGATATTTTCCCTTCTGAGGACTCACAGTGAGTCCCGCGTCTGAAAGCCCTCCTGTCTCGGCTTCTGCTCACATTGAGTCCCGCGTTTGAAATTCCTCCTATCTCGGCTTCTGCGCGCTCACTAAGCTCAGAATGAAAATCTGCTGTCTAGTGAAAGGAGAGGAGAAAGTCAAATCTCATTCACGTTTATATGAATATTGGTCAAATTCTATTGTTCATGTACAGTCGGGATGTATGGAAACTGTGAGCCACCGAGGGGATCTTTTTCCCGTCTGTCGACTCACATTGAGTCCCGCGTCTGAAAGTCCTCCTATCTCGGCTTCTGCTCGCTCACTAAGCTCAGAATGAAAAACTGCTGTCTAGTGAAAGGAGAGGAGAAAGTAAAATCTCAGCCAATTTAATAAAAGTGTTTGTCAAATTATAATGTTCATCAACAATCTGGATGTATGAAAGTGGCCGAGGGAGATATTTTTCCCTTCTGTGGACTCACACTGAGTATGGTATCTGAAAGTCTTCGTCTATCCACTTCTGCTCTCTCTAAGCTCAGAATTATCAAATGCCGTCTCCAATGAACGGAGAAGAGAAGATGAGATTTCAGCCACTTTACTACGAATATTGGTCCAATTCTAATTTTCATGAACTATAGGGATGTATTGAAACAGTCCGTGACCGAGGGGAAACATTTTCCCGTCTGTGGACTCACAGTGAACCCCGTCTGAAAGTCCTCCTGTCACGGCTTCTGCTCACAGTGAGTCCCGCATCTGAAAGTCCTGCTGTCTCGGCTTCTGCTCACAGTGATTCCCGCGTCTGACAGTCCGCCTGTCTCGGCTTCTGCTCACAGCGAGTCCCGCGTCTGAAGGTTCTGCTGTCTCGGCTTCTGCTCGCTCATTAAGCTCAGAATGAAAAACTGCTGTCTAGTGAAAGGAGAGGAGAAAGTCAAATCTCATTCACGTTTATATGAATATTGGTCAAATTCTATTCATCATGTACAGTCGGGATGTATGGAAACAGTCTGTGACTGAGGGAAAACATTTTCCCGTCTGTGGACTCACAGTGAGTCCGGTGTCTGAAAGTCCTCCTGTCTCGGCTTCTGCTCACAGTGAGTCCCGCGTCTGAAAGTCCTCCTGTCTCGCTTCTGCTCACAGTGAGTCCCGCGTCTGAAAGTCCTCCTGTCTCGGCTTCTGCTCGCTCATTAAGCTCAGAATGAAAAACTGCTGTCTAGTGAAAGGAGAGGAGAAAGTCAAATCTCATTCACCTTTATGAATATTGGTCAAATTCTATTGTTCATGTACAGTCGGGTTGTATGGAAACTGTGAGCCACCGAGGGAGATCTTTTTCCCTTCTGTGGACTCACACTGAGTATGGTATCTGAAAGTCTTCGTGTATCCGCTTCTGCTCTCCCATTAAACTCACAATTAACGACTGCTGTCTTATGTGAAAGGAGAGACCTTCTTTAGAGGCTGCATTTCAGACCAGTGTGTGAAAAAGCCCGAAAATCCGCGTATCGCTGCTCAATATCCAATGTTTATCAACTTTCATTTCATGGATAAACAAAATAGACAGCAGTCTGAGGCCAGTGAGTCAACACCTGCGTTTTACTTCTTTCTGTCGCTAATAAAGCTCACAATTAACAAATGCTGTCTCCAGCGAAAGGAGAGGAGAAAAATGACAATTCAGCCACTTTAATATGAATGTTTGTTAAATTCGAATGGTTGTGAATGATCTGGGTGTATGGCAACGGTCAGCGGCCGACCGGGATATTTTCCCTTCTGAGGACTCACAGTGAGTCCCGCGTCTGAAAGCCCTCCTGTCTCGGCTTCTGCTCACATTGAGTCCCGCGTTTGAAATTCCTCCTATCTCGGCTTCTGCGCGCTCACTAAGCTCAGAATGAAAATCTGCTGTCTAGTGAAAGGAGAGGAGAAAGTCAAATCTCATTCACGTTTATATGAATATTGGTCAAATTCTATTGTTCATGTACAGTCGGGATGTATGGAAACTGTGAGAGGGGATCTTTTTCCCGTCTGTCGACTCACATTGAGTCCCGCGTCTGAAAGTCCTCCTATCTCGCTTCTGCTCGCTCATTAAGCTCAGAATGAAAAGCTGCTGTCTAGTGAAAGGAGAGGAGAAAGTCAAATCTCATTCACGTTTATATGAATATTGGTCAAATTCTATTGTTCATGTACAGTCGGGATGTATGGAAACTGTGAGCCACCGAGGGGATCTTTTTCCCGTCTGTCGACTCACATTGAGTCCCGCGTCTGAAAGTCCTCCTATCTCGGCTTCTGCTCGCTCACTAAGCTCAGAATGAAAACTGCTGTCTAGTGAAAGGAGAGGAGAAAGTAAAATCTCAGCCAATTTAATAAAAGTGTTTGTCAAATTATAATGTTCATCAACAATCTGGATGTATGAAAGTGGCCGAGGGAGATATTTTTCCCTTCTGTGGACTCACACTGAGTATGGTATCTGAAAGTCTTCGTCTATCCACTTCTGCTCTCTCTAAGCTCAGAATTATCAAATGCCGTCTCCAATGAACGGAGAAGAGAAGATGAGATTTCAGCCACTTTACTACGAATATTGGTCCAATTCTAATTTTCATGAACTATAGGGATGTATTGAAACAGTCCGTGACCGAGGGAAACATTTTCCCGTCTGTGGACTCACAGTGAACCCCGTCTGAAAGTCCTCCTGTCACGGCTTCTGCTCACAGTGAGTCCCGCATCTGAAAGTCCTGCTGTCTCGGCTTCTGCTCACAGTGATTCCCGCGTCTGACAGTCCGCCTGTCTCGGCTTCTGCTCACAGCGAGTCCCGCGTCTGAAGGTTCTGCTGTCTCGGCTTCTGCTCGCTCATTAAGCTCAGAATGAAAAACTGCTGTCTAGTGAAAGGAGAGGAGAAAGTCAAATCTCATTCACGTTTATATGAATATTGGTCAAATTCTATTCATCATGTACAGTCGGGATGTATGGAAACAGTCTGTGACTGAGGGAAAACATTTTCCCGT
Source organism: Lates calcarifer (assembly GCF_001640805.2). NCBI lineage: Eukaryota > Metazoa > Chordata > Actinopteri > Centropomidae > Lates > Lates calcarifer. The sequence goes on from NW_026116184.1 coordinate 34,288, forward strand.
CTGTGGACTCACAGTGAGTCCGGTGTCTGAAAGTCCTCCTGTCTCGGCTTCTGCTCACAGTGAGTCCCGCGTCTGAAAGTCCTCCTGTCTCGACTTCTGCTCACAGTGAGTCCCGCGTCTGAAAGTCCTCCTGTCTCGGCTTCTGCTCGCTCATTAAGCTCAGAATGAAAAACTGCTGTCTAGTGAAAGGAGAGGAGAAAGTCAAATCTCATTCACCTTTATGAATATTGGTCAAATTCTATTGTTCATGTACAGTCGGGTTGTATGGAAACTGTGAGCCACCGAGGGAGATCTTTTTCCCTTCTGTGGACTCACACTGAGTATGGTATCTGAAAGTCTTCGTGTATCCGCTTCTGCTCTCCCATTAAACTCACAATTAACGACTGCTGTCTTATGTGAAAGGAGAGACCTTCTTTAGAGGCTGCATTTCAGACCAGTGTGTGAAAAAGCCCGAAAATCCGCGTATCGCTGCTCAATATCCAATGTTTATCAACTTTCATTTCATGGATAAACAAAATAGACAGCAGTCTGAGGCCAGTGAGTCAACACCTGCGTTTTACTTCTTTCTGTCGCTAATAAAGCTCACAATTAACAAATGCTGTCTCCAGCGAAAGGAGAGGAGAAAATGACAATTCAGCCACTTTAATATGAATGTTTGTTAAATTCGAATGGTTGTGAATGATCTGGGTGTATGGAAACGGTCAGCGGCCGACCGGGATATTTTCCCTTCTGAGGACTCACAGTGAGTCCCGCGTCTGAAAGCCCTCCTGTCTCGGCTTCTGCTCGCTCACTAAGCTCTGCTGTCTAGTGAAAGGAGAGGAGAAAGTCAAATCTCATTCACGTTTATATGAATATTGGTCAAATTCTATTGTTCATGTACAGTCGGGATGTATGGAAACTGTGAGCCACCGAGGGGATCTTTTCCCGTCTGTCGACTCACATTGAGTCCCGCGTCTGAAAGTCCTCCTATCTCGGCTTCTGCTCGCTCATTAAGCTCAGAATGAAAAGCTGCTGTCTAGTGAAAGAGGAGAAAAGTCAAATCTCATTCACGTTATATGAATATTGGTCAAATTTATTGTTCATGTACAGTCGGGATGTATGGAAACTGTGAGCCACCGAGGGGGATCTTTTTCCCGTCTGTCGACTCACATTGAGTCCCGCGTCTGAAAGTCCTCCTATCTCGGCTTCTGCTCGCTCACTAAGCTCAGAATGAAAAACTGCTGTCTAGTGAAAGGAGAGGAGAAAGTAAAATCTCAGCCAATTTAATAAAAGTGTTTGTCAAATTATAATGTTCATCAACAATCTGGATGTATGAAAGTGGCCGAGGGAGATATTTTTCCCTTCTGTGGACTCACACTGAGTATGGTATCTGAAAGTCTTCGTCTATCCACTTCTGCTCTCTCTAAGCTCAGAATTATCAAATGCCGTCTCCAATGAACGGAGAAGAGAAGATGAGATTTCAGCCACTTTACTACGAATATTGGTCCAATTCTAATTTTCATGAACTATAGGGATGTATTGAAACAGTCCGTGACCGAGGGGAAACATTTCCCCGTCTGTGGACTCACAGTGAACCCCGTCTGAAAGTCCTCCTGTCACGGCTTCTGCTCACAGTGAGTCCCGCATCTGAAAGTCCTGCCTATCTCGGCTTCTGCGCGCTCATAAGCTCAGAATGAAAAACTGCTGTCTAGTGAAAGGAGAGGAGAAAGTCAAATCTCATTCACGTTTATATGAATATTGGTCAAATTCTATTCATCATGTACAGTCGGGATGTATGGAAACAGTCTGTGACTGAGGGAAAACATTTTCCCGTCTGTGGACTCACAGTGAGTCCGGTGTCTGAAAGTCCTCCTGTCTCGGCTTCTGCTCACAGTGAGTCCCGCGTCTGAAAGTCCTCCTGTCTCGCCTTCTGCTCACAGTGAGTCCCGCGTCTGAAAGTCCTCCTGTCTCGGCTTCTGCTCGCTCATTAAGCTCAGAATGAAAAACTGCTGTCTAGTGAAAGGAGAGGAGAAAGTCAAATCTCATTCACGTTTATGAATATTGGTCAAATTCTATTGTTCATGTACAGTCGGGTTGTATGGAAACTGTGAGCCACCGAGGGAGATCTTTTTCCCTTCTGTGGACTCACACTGAGTATGGTATCTGAAAGTCTTCGTGTATCCGCTTCTGCTCTCCCATTAAACTCACAATTAACGACTGCTGTCTTATGTGAAAGGAGAGACCTTCTTTAGAGGCTGCATTTCAGACCAGTGTGTGAAAAAGCCCGAAAATCCGCGTATCGCTGCTCAATATCCAATGTTTATCAACTTTCATTTCATGGATAAACAAAATAGACAGCAGTCTGAGGCCAGTGAGTCAACACCTGCGTTTTACTTCTTTCTGTCGCTAATAAAGCTCACAATTAACAAATGCTGTCTCCAGCGAAAGGAGAGGAGAAAATGACAATTCAGCCACTTTAATATGAATGTTTGTTAAATTCGAATGGTTGTGAATGATCTGGGTGTATGGAAACGGTCAGCGGCCGACCGGGATATTTTCCCTTCTGAGGACTCACAGTGAGTCCCGCGTCTGAAAGCCTCCTGTCTCGGCTTCTGCTCGCTCATTAAGCTCAGAATGAAAATCTGCTGTCTAGTGAAAGGAGAGGAGAAAGTCAAATCTCATTCACGTTTATATGAATATTGGTCAAATTCTATTGTTCATGTACAGTCGGGATGTATGGAAACTGTGAGCCACCGAGGGCATCTTTTTCCCGTCTGTCGACTCACATTGAGTCCCGTCTGAAAGTCCTCCTATCTCGGCTTCTGCTCGCGCTCATTAAGCTCAGAATGAAAAGCTGCTGTCTAGTGAAAGGAGAGGAGAAAGTCAAATCTCATTCACGTTTATATGAATATTGGTCAAATTTTATTGTTCATGTACAGTCGGGATGTATGGAAACTGTGAGCCACCGAGGGGGATCTTTTTCCGTCTGTCGACTCACATTGAGTCCCGCGTCTGAAAGTCCTCCTATCTCGGCTTCTGCTCGCTCACTAAGCTCAGAATGAAAAACTGCTGTCTAGTGAAAGGAGAGGAGAAAGTAAAATCTCAGCCAATTTAATAAAAGTGTTTGTCAAATTATAATGTTCATCAACAATCTGGATGTATGAAAGTGGCCGAGGGAGATATTTTTCCCTTCTGTGGACTCACACTGAGTATGGTATCTGAAAGTCTTCGTCTATCCACTTCTGCTCTCTCTAAGCTCAGAATTATCAAATGCCGTCTCCAATGAACGGAGAAGAGAAGATGAGATTTCAGCCACTTTACTACGAATATTGGTCCAATTCTAATTTTCATGAACTATAGGGATGTATTGAAACAGTCCGTGACCGAGGGGAAACATTTTCCCGTCTGTGGACTCACAGTGAACCCCGTCTGAAAGTCCTCCTGTCACGGCTTCTGCTCACAGTGAGTCCCGCATCTGAAAGTCCTGCTGTCTCGGCTTCTGCTCACAGTGATTCCCGCGTCTGACAGTCCGCCTGTCTCGGCTTCTGCTCACAGCGAGTCCCGCGTCTGAAGGTTCTGCTGTCTCGGCTTCTGCTCGCTCATTAAGCTCAGAATGAAAAACTGCTGTCTAGTGAAAGGAGAGGAGAAAGTCAAATCTCATTCACGTTTATATGAATATTGGTCAAATTCTATTCATCATGTACAGTCGGGATGTATGGAAACAGTCTGTGACTGAGGGAAAACATTTTCCCGTCTGTGGACTCACAGTGAGTCCGGTGTCTGAAAGTCCTCCTGTCTCGGCTTCTGCTCACAGTGAGTCCCGCGTCTGAAAGTCCTCTGTCTCGACTTCTGCTCACAGTGAGTCCCGCGTCTGAAAGTCCTCCTGTCTCGGCTTCTGCTCGCTCATTAAGCTCAGAATGAAAAACTGCTGTCTAGTGAAAGGAGAGGAGAAAGTCAAATCTCATTCACCTTTATGAATATTGGTCAAATTCTATTGTTCATGTACAGTCGGGTTGTATGGAAACTGTGAGCCACCGAGGGAGATCTTTTTCCCTTCTGTGGACTCACACTGAGTATGGTATCTGAAAGTCTTCGTGTATCCGCTTCTGCTCTCCCATTAAACTCACAATTAACGACTGCTGTCTTATGTGAAAGGAGAGACCTTCTTTAGAGGCTGCATTTCAGACCAGTGTGTGAAAAAGCCCGAAAATCCGCGTATCGCTGCTCAATATCCAATGTTTATCAACTTTCATTTCATGGATAAACAAAATAGACAGCAGTCTGAGGCCAGTGAGTCAACACCCTGCGTTTTACTTCTTTCTGTCGCTAATAAAGCTCACAATTAACAAATGCTGTCTCCAGCGAAAGGAGAGGAGAAAATGACAATTCAGCCCACTTTAATATGAATGTTTGTTAAATTCGAATGGTTGTGAATGATCTGGGTGTATGGAAACGGTCAGCGGCCGACCGGGATATTTTCCCTTCTGAGGACTCACAGTGAGTCCCGCGTCTGAAAGCCCTCCTGTCTCGGCTTCTGCTCGCTCACTAAGCTCAGAATGAAAATCTGCTGTCTAGTGAAAGGAGAGGAGAAAGTCAAATCTCATTCACGTTTATATGAATATTGGTCAAATTCTATTGTTCATGTACAGTCGGGATGTATGGAAACTGTGAGCCACCGAGGGCATCTTTTTCCCGTCTGTCGACTCACATTGAGTCCCGCGTCTGAAAGTCCTCCTATCTCGGCTTCTGCTCGCTCATTAAGCTCAGAATGAAAAGCTGCTGTCTAGTGAAAGGAGAGGAGAAAGTCAAATCTCATTCACGTTTATATGAATATTGGTCAAATTTTATTGTTCATGTACAGTCGGGATGTATGGAAACTGTGAGCCACCGAGGGGATCTTTTTCCGTCTGTCGACTCACATTGAGTCCCGCGTCTGAAAGTCCTCCTATCTCGGCTTCTGCTCGCTCACTAAGCTCAGAATGAAAAACTGCTGTCTAGTGAAAGGAGAGGAGAAAGTAAAATCTCAGCCAATTTAATAAAAGTGTTTGTCAAATTATAATGTTCATCAACAATCTGGATGTATGAAAGTGGCCGAGGGAGATATTTTTCCCTTCTGTGGACTCACACTGAGTATGGTATCTGAAAGTCTTCGTCTATCCACTTCTGCTCTCTCTAAGCTCAGAATTATCAAATGCCGTCTCCAATGAACGGAGAAGAGAAGATGAGATTTCAGCCACTTTACTACGAATATTGGTCCAATTCTAATTTTCATGAACTATAGGGATGTATTGAAACAGTCCGTGACCGAGGGGAAACATTTTCCCGTCTGTGGACTCACAGTGAACCCCGTCTGAAAGTCCTCCTGTCACGGCTTCTGCTCACAGTGAGTCCCGCATCTGAAAGTCCTGCTGTCTCGGCTTCTGCTCACAGTGATTCCCGCGCGTCTGACAGTCCGCCTGTCTCGGCTTCTGCTCACAGCGAGTCCCGCGTCTGAAGGTTCTGCTGTCTCGGCTTCTGCTCGCTCATTAAGCTCAGAATGAAAAACTGCTGTCTAGTGAAAGGAGAGGAGAAAGTCAAATCTCATTCACGTTTATATGAATATTGGTCAAATTCTATTCATCATGTACAGTCGGGATGTATGGAAACAGTCTGTGACTGAGGGAAAACATTTTCCCGTCTGTGGACTCACAGTGAGTCCGGTGTCTGAAAGTCCTCCTGTCTCGGCTTCTGCTCACAGTGAGTCCTCTGAAAGTCCTCCTGTCTCGACTTCTGCTCACAGTGAGTCCCGCGTCTGAAAGTCCTCCTGTCTCGGCTTCTGCTCGCTCATTAAGCTCAGAATGAAAAACTGCTGTCTAGTGAAAGGAGAGGAGAAAGTCAAATCTCATTCACCTTTATGAATATTGGTCAAATTCTATTGTTCATGTACAGTCGGGTTGTATGGAAACTGTGAGCCACCGAGGGAGATCTTTTTCCCTTCTGTGGACTCACACTGAGTATGGTATCTGAAAGTCTTCGTGTATCCGCTTCTGCTCTCCCATTAAACTCACAATTAACGACTGCTGTCTTATGTGAAAGGAGAGACCTTCTTTAGGCTGCATTTCAGACCAGTGTGTGAAAAAGCCCGAAAATCCGCGTATCGCTGCTCAATATCCAATGTTTATCAACTTTCATTTCATGGATAAACAAAATAGACAGCAGTCTGAGGCCAGTGAGTCAACACCTGTTTTACTTCTTTCTGTCGCTAATAAAGCTCACAATTAACAAATGCTGTCTCCAGCGAAAGGAGAGGAGATGACAATTCAGCCACTTTAATATGAATGTTTGTTAAATTCGAATGGTTGTGAATGATCTGGGTGTATGGCAACGGTCAGCGGCCGACCGGGATATTTTCCCTTCTGAGGACTCACAGTGAGTCCCGCGTCTGAAAGCCCTCCTGTCTCGGCTTCTGCTCACATTGAGTCCCGCGTTTGAAATTCCTCCTATCTCGGCTTCTGCGCGCTCACTAAGCTCAGAATGAAAATCTGCTGTCTAGTGAAAGGAGAGGAGAAAGTCAAATCTCATTCACGTTTATATGAATATTGGTCAAATTCTATTGTTCATGTACAGTCGGGATGTATGGAAACTGTGAGCCACCGAGGGGATCTTTTTCCCGTCTGTCGACTCACATTGAGTCCCGCGTCTGAAAGTCATCCTATCTCGGCTTCTGCTCGCTCATTAAGCTCAGAATGAAAAGCTGCTGTCTAGTGAAAGGAGAGGAGAAAGTCAAATCTCATTCACGTTTATATGAATATTGGTCAAATTCTATTGTTCATGTACAGTCGGGATGTATGGAAACTGTGAGCCACCGAGGGGGATCTTTTTCCCGTCTGTCGACTCACATTGAGTCCGCGTCTGAAAGTCCTCCTATCTCGGCTTCTGCTCGCTCACTAAGCTCAGAATGAAAAACTGCTGTCTAGTGAAAGGAGAGGAGAAAGTAAAATCTCAGCCAATTTAATAAAAGTGTTTGTCAAATTATAATGTTCATCAACAATCTGGATGTATGAAAGTGGCCGAGGGAGATATTTTTCCCTTCTGTGGACTCACACTGAGTATGGTATCTGAAAGTCTTCGTCTATCCACTTCTGCTCTCTCTAAGCTCAGAATTATCAAATGCCGTCTCAATGAACGGAGAAGAGAAGATGAGATTTCAGCCACTTTACTACGAATATTGGTCCAATTCTAATTTTCATGAACTATAGGGATGTATTGAAACAGTCCGTGACCGAGGGGAAACATTTTCCCGTCTGTGGACTCACAGTGAACCCCGTCTGAAAGTCCTCCTGTCACGGCTTCTGCTCACAGTGAGTCCCGCATCTGAAAGTCCTGCTGTCTCGGCTTCTGCTCACAGTGATTCCCGCGTCTGACAGTCCGCCTGTCTCGGCTTCTGCTCACAGCGAGTCCCGCGTCTGAAGGTTCTGCTGTCTCGGCTTCTGCTCGCTCATTAAGCTCAGAATGAAAAACTGCTGTCTAGTGAAAGGAGAGGAGAAAGTCAAATCTCATTCACGTTTATATGAATATTGGTCAAATTCTATTCATCATGTACAGTCGGGATGTATGGAAACAGTCTGTGACTGAGGGAAAACATTTTCCGTCTGTGGACTCACAGTGAGTCCGGTGTCTGAAAGTCCTCCTGTCTCGGCTTCTGCTCACAGTGAGTCCGCGTCTGAAAGTCCTCCTGTCTCGACTTCTGCTCACAGTGAGTCCCGCGTCTGAAAGTCCTCCTGTCTCGGCTTCTGCTCGCTCATTAAGCTCAGAATGAAAAACTGCTGTCTAGTGAAAGGAGAGGAGAAAGTCAAATCTCATTCACGTTTATATGAATATTGGTCAAATTCTATTGTTCATGTACAGTCGGGTGTATGGAAACTGTGAGCCACCGAGGGATCTTTTTCCCTCTGTCGGACTCACATTGAGTCCCGCGTCTGAAAGTCCTCTATATCGGCTTCTGCTCGCTCATTAAGCTCAGAATGAAAAGCTGCTGTCTAGTGAAAGGAGAGGAGAAAGTCAAATCTCATTCACGTTTATATGAATATTGGTCAAATTCTATTGTTCATGTACAGTCGGGATGTATGGAAACTGTGAGCCACCGAGGGGGATCTTTTTCCCGTCTGTCGACTCACATTGAGTCCCGCGTCTGAAAGTCCTCCTATCTCGGCTTCTGCTCGCTCACTAAGCTCAGAATGAAAAATGCTGTCTAGTGAAAGGAGAGGAGAAAGTAAAATCTCAGCCAATTTAATAAAAGTGTTTGTCAAATTATAATGTTCATCAACAATCTGGATGTATGAAAGTGGCCGAGGGAGATATTTTCCCTTCTGTGGACTCACACTGAGTATGGTATCTGAAAGTCTTCGTCTATCCACTTCTGCTCTCTCTAAGCTCAGAATTATCAAATGCCGTCTCCAATGAACGGAGAAGAGAAGATGAGATTTCAGCCACTTTACTACGAATATTGGTCCAATTCTAATTTTCATGAACTATAGGGATGTATTGAAACAGTCCGTGACCGAGGGGAAACATTTTCCCGTCTGTGGACTCACAGTGAACCCGTCTGAAAGTCCTCCTGTCACGGCTTCTGCTCACATTGAGTCAGGCTTCTGCGCGCTCATAAGCTCAGAATGAAAAACTGCTGTCTAGTGAAAGGAGAGGAGAAAGTCAAATCTCATTCACGTTTATATGAATATTGGTCAAATTCTATTCATCATGTACAGTCGGGATGTATGGAAAGTCTGTGACTGAGGGAAAACATTTTCCCGTCTGTGGACTCACAGTGAGTCCGGTGTCTGAAAGTCCTCCTGTCTCGCTTCTGCTCACAGTGAGTCCCGCGTCTGAAAGTCCTCCTGTCTCGTTCTGCTCTCCCGCGTCTGAAAGTCTCCTGTCTCGGCTTCTGCTCGCTCATTAAGCTCAGAATGAAAAACTGCTGTCTAGTGAAAGGAGAGGAGAAAGTCAAATCTCATTCACTTTATGAATATTGGTCAAATTCTATTGTTCATGTACAGTCGGGTTGTATGGAAACTGTGAGCCACCGAGGGAGATCTTTTTCCCTTCTGTGGACTCACACTGAGTATGGTATCTGAAAGTCTTCGTGTATCCGCTTCTGCTCTCCCATTAAACTCACAATTAACGACTGCTGTCTTATGTGAAAGGAGAGACCTTCTTTAGAGGCTGCATTTCAGACCAGTGTGTGAAAAAGCCCGAAAATCCGCGTATCGCTGCTCAATATCCAATGTTTATCAACTTTCATTTCATGGATAAACAAAATAGACAGCAGTCTGAGGCCAGTGAGTCAACACCTGCGTTTTACTTCTTTCTGTCGCTAATAAAGCTCACAATTAACAAATGCTGTCTCCAGCGAAAGGAGAGGAGAAAATGACAATTCAGCCACTTTAATATGAATGTTTGTTAAATTCGAATGGTTGTGAATGATCTGGGTGTATGGAAACGGTCAGCGGCCGACCGGGATATTTTCCCTTCTGAGGACTCACAGTGAGTCCCGTCTGAAAGCCCTCCTGTCTCGGCTTCTGCTCGCTCACTAAGCTCAGAATGAAAATCTGCTGTCTAGTGAAAGGAGAGGAGAAAGTCAAATCTCATTCACGTTTATATGAATATTGGTCAAATTCTATTGTTCATGTACAGTCGGGATGTATGGAAACTGTGAGCCACCGAGGGCATCTTTTTCCCGTCTGTCGACTCACATTGAGTCCCGCGTCTGAAAGTCCTCCTATCTCGGCTTCTGCTCGCTCATTAAGCTCAGAATGAAAAGCTGCTGTCTAGTGAAAGGAGAGGAGAAAGTCAAATCTCATTCACGTTTATATGAATATTGGTCAAATTTTATTGTTCATGTACAGTCGGGATGTATGGAAACTGTGAGCCACCGAGGGGGATCTTTTTCCCGTCTGTCGACTCACATTGAGTCCCGCGTCTGAAAGTCCTCCTATCTCGGCTTCTGCTCGCTCACTAAGCTCAGAATGAAAAACTGCTGTCTAGTGAAAGGAGAGGAGAAAGTAAAATCTCAGCCAATTTAATAAAAGTGTTTGTCAAATTATAATGTTCATCAACAATCTGGATGTATGAAAGTGGCCGAGGGAGATATTTTTCCCTTCTGTGGACTCACACTGAGTATGGTATCTGAAAGTCTTCGTCTATCCACTTCTGCTCTCTCTAAGCTCAGAATTATCAAATGCCGTCTCCAATGAACGGAGAAGAGAAGATGAGATTTCAGCCACTTTACTACGAATATTGGTCCAATTCTAATTTTCATGAACTATAGGGATGTATTGAAACAGTCCGTGACCGAGGGGAAACATTTTCCCGTCTGTGGACTCACAGTGAACCCCGTCTGAAAGTCCTCCTGTCACGGCTTCTGCTCACAGTGAGTCCCGCATCTGAAAGTCCTGCTGTCTCGGCTTCTGCTCACAGTGATTCCCGCGTCTGACAGTCCGCCTGTCTCGGCTTCTGCTCACAGCGAGTCCCGCGTCTGAAGGTTCTGCTGTCTCGGCTTCTGCTCGCTCATTAAGCTCAGAATGAAAAACTGCTGTCTAGTGAAAGGAGAGGAGAAAGTCAAATCTCATTCACGTTTATATGAATATTGGTCAAATTCTATTCATCATGTACAGTCGGGATGTATGGAAACAGTCTGTGACTGAGGGAAAACATTTTCCCGTCTGTGGACTCACAGTGAGTCCGGTGTCTGAAAGTCCTCCTGTCTCGGCTTCTGCTCACAGTGAGTCCCGCGTCTGAAAGTCCTCCTGTCTCGACTTCTGCTCACAGTGAGTCCCGCGTCTGAAAGTCCTCCTGTCTCGGCTTCTGCTCGCTCATTAAGCTCAGAATGAAAAACTGCTGTCTAGTGAAAGGAGAGGAGAAAGTCAAATCTCATTCACCTTTATGAATATTGGTCAAATTCTATTGTTCATGTACAGTCGGGTTGTATGGAAACTGTGAGCCACCGAGGGAGATCTTTTTCCCTTCTGTGGACTCACACTGAGTATGGTATCTGAAAGTCTTCGTGTATCCGCTTCTGCTCTCCCATTAAACTCACAATTAACGACTGCTGTCTTATGTGAAAGGAGAGACCTTCTTTAGAGGCTGCATTTCAGACCAGTGTGTGAAAAAGCCCGAAAATCCGCGTATCGCTGCTCAATATCCAATGTTTATCAACTTTCATTTCATGGATAAACAAAATAGACAGCAGTCTGAGGCCAGTGAGTCAACACCTGCGTTTTACTTCTTTCTGTCGCTAATAAAGCTCACAATTAACAAATGCTGTCTCCAGCGAAAGGAGAGGAGAAAATGACAATTCAGCCACTTTAATATGAATGTTTGTTAAATTCGAATGGTTGTGAATGATCTGGGTGTATGGCAACGGTCAGCGGCCGACCGGGATATTTTCCCTTCTGAGGACTCACAGTGAGTCCCGCGTCTGAAAGCCCTCCTGTCTCGGCTTCTGCTCACATTGAAGCTCAGAATGAAAATCTGCTGTCTAGTGAAAGGAGAGGAGAAAGTCAAATCTCATTCACGTTTATATGAATATTGGTCAAATTCTATTGTTCATGTACAGTCGGGATGTATGGAAACTGTGAGCCACCGAGGGATCTTTTTCCCGTCTGTCGACTCACATTGAGTCCCGCGTCTGAAAGTCCTCCTATCTCGGCTTCTGCTCGCTCATTAAGCTCAGAATGAAAAGCTGCTGTCTAGTGAAAGGAGAGGAGAAAGTCAAATCTCATTCACGTTTATATGAATATTGGTCAAATTTTATTGTTCATGTACAGTCGGGATGTATGGAAACTGTGAGCCACCGAGGGGGATCTTTTTCCCGTCTGTCGACTCACATTGAGTCCCGCGTCTGAAAGTCCTCCTATCTCGGCTTCTGCTCGCTCACTAAGCTCAGAATGAAAAACTGCTGTCTAGTGAAAGGAGAGGAGAAAGTAAAATCTCAGCCAATTTAATAAAAGTGTTTGTCAAATTATAATGTTCATCAACAATCTGGATGTATGAAAGTGGCCGAGGGAGATATTTTTCCCTTCTGTGGACTCACACTGAGTATGGTATCTGAAAGTCTTCGTCTATCCACTTCTGCTCTCTCTAAGCTCAGAATTATCAAATGCCGTCTCCAATGAACGGAGAAGAGAAGATGAGATTTCAGCCACTTTACTACGAATATTGGTCCAATTCTAATTTTCATGAACTATAGGGATGTATTGAAACAGTCCGTGACCGAGGGGAAACATTTTCCCGTCTGTGGACTCACAGTGAACCCCGTCTGAAAGTCCTCCTGTCACGGCTTCTGCTCACAGTGAGTCCCGCATCTGAAAGTCCTGCTGTCTCGGCTTCTGCTCACAGTGATTCCCGCGTCTGACAGTCCGCCTGTCTCGGCTTCTGCTCACAGCGAGTCCCGCGTCTGAAGGTTCTGCTGTCTCGGCTTCTGCTCGCTCATTAAGCTCAGAATGAAAAACTGCTGTCTAGTGAAAGGAGAGGAGAAAGTCAAATCTCATTCACGTTTATATGAATATTGGTCAAATTCTATTCATCATGTACAGTCGGGATGTATGGAAACAGTCTGTGACTGAGGGAAAACATTTTCCCGTCTGTGGACTCACAGTGAGTCCGGTGTCTGAAAGTCCTCCTGTCTCGGCTTCTGCTCACAGTGAGTCCCGCGTCTGAAAGTCCTCCTGTCTCGACTTCTGCTCACAGTGAGTCCCGCGTCTGAAAGTCCTCCTGTCTCGGCTTCTGCTCGCTCATTAAGCTCAGAATGAAAACTGCTGTCTAGTGAAAGGAGAGGAGAAAGTCAAATCTCATTCACGTTTATATGAATATTGGTCAAATTCTATTGTTCATGTACAGTCGGTGTATGGAAACTGTGAGCCCGAGGGATCTTTTCCTCTGTCGACTCACATTGAGTCTTCTGAAAGTCTATCTCGGCTTCTGCTCGCTCATTAAGCTCAGAATGAAAAGCTGCTGTCTAGTGAAAGGAGAGGAGAAAGTCAAATCTCATTCACGTTTTATGAATATTGGTCAAATTCTATTGTTCATGTACAGTCGGGATGTATGGAAACTGTGAGCCACCGAGGGGATCTTTTCCCGTCTGTCGACTCACATTGAGTCCCGCGTCTGAAAGTCCTCCTATCTCGGCTTCTGCTCGCTCACTAAGCTCAGAATGAAAAACTGCTGTCTAGTGAAAGGAGAGGAGAAAGTAAAATCTCAGCCAATTTAATAAAAGTGTTTGTCAAATTATAATGTTCATCAACAATCTGGATGTATGAAAGTGGCCGAGGGAGATATTTTTCCCTTCTGTGACTCACACTGAGTATGGTATCTGAAAGTCTTCGTCTATCCACTTCTGCTCTCTCTAAGCTCAGAATTATCAAATGCCGTCTCCAATGAACGGAGAAGAGAAGATGAGATTTCAGCCACTTTACTACGAATATTGGTCCAATTCTAATTTTCATGAACTATAGGGATGTATTGAAACAGTCCGTGACCGAGGGGAAACATTTTCCCGTCTGTGGACTCACAGTGAACCCCGTCTGAAAGTCCTCCTGTCACGGCTTCTGCTCACAGTGAGTCCCGCATTGAAGTTCAGGCTTCTGCTCGCTCATAAGCTCAGAATGAAAAACTGCTGTCTAGTGAAAGGAGAGGAGAAGTCAAATCTCATTCACGTTTATATGAATATTGGTCAAATTCTATTCATCATGTACAGTCGGGATGTATGGAAACAGTCTGTGACTGAGGGAAAACATTTTCCGTCTGTGGACTCACAGTGAGTCCGGTGTCTGAAAGTCCTCCTGTCTCGGCTTCTGCTCACAGTGAGTCCCGCGTCTGAAAGTCCTCCTGTCTCGCCTTCTGCTCACAGTGAGTCCGCGTCTGAAAGTCCTCCTGTCTCGGCTTCTGCTCGCTCATTAAGCTCAGAATGAAAAACTGCTGTCTAGTGAAAGGAGAGGAGAAAGTCAAATCTCATTCACGTTTATGAATATTGGTCAAATTCTATTGTTCATGTACAGTCGGGTTGTATGGAAACTGTGAGCCACCGAGGGAGATCTTTTCCCTTCTGTGGACTCACACTGAGTATGGTATCTGAAAGTCTTCGTGTATCCGCTTCTGCTCTCCCATTAAACTCACAAATTAACGACTGCTGTCTTATGTGAAAGGAGAGACCTTCTTTAGAGGCTGCATTTCAGACCAGTGTGTGAAAAAGCCGAAAATCCGCGTATCGCTGCTCAATATCCAATGTTTATCAACTTTCATTTCATGGATAAACAAAATAGACAGCAGTCTGAGGCCAGTGAGTCAACACCTGCGTTTTACTTCTTTCTGTCGCTAATAAAGCTCACAATTAACAAATGCTGTCTCCAGCGAAAGGAGAGGAGAAAATGACAATTCAGCCACTTTAATATGAATGTTTGTTAAATTCGAATGGTTGTGAATGATCTGGGTGTATGGAACGGTCAGCGGCCGACCGGGATATTTTCCCTTCTGAGGACTCACAGTGAGTCCCGCGTCTGAAAGCCCTCCTGTCTCGGCTTCTGCTCGCTCACTAAGCTCAGAATGAAAATCTGCTGTCTAGTGAAAGGAGAGGAGAAAGTCAAATCTCATTCACGTTTATATGAATATTGGTCAAATTCTATTGTTCATGTACAGTCGGGATGTATGGAAACTGTGAGCCACCGAGGGCATCTTTTTCCCGTCTGTCGACTCACATTGAGTCCCGCGTCTGAAAGTCCTCCTATCTCGGCTTCTGCTCGCTCATTAAGCTCAGAATGAAAAGCTGCTGTCTAGTGAAAGGAGAGGAGAAAGTCAAATCTCATTCACGTTTATATGAATATTGGTCAAATTTTATTGTTCATGTACAGTCGGGATGTATGGAAACTGTGAGCCACCGAGGGGGATCTTTTTCCCGTCTGTCGACTCACATTGAGTCCCGCGTCTGAAAGTCCTCCTATCTCGGCTTCTGCTCGCTCACTAAGCTCAGAATGAAAAACTGCTGTCTAGTGAAAGGAGAGGAGAAAGTAAAATCTCAGCCAATTTAATAAAAGTGTTTGTCAAATTATAATGTTCATCAACAATCTGGATGTATGAAAGTGGCCGAGGGAGATATTTTTCCCTTCTGTGGACTCACACTGAGTATGGTATCTGAAAGTCTTCGTCTATCCACTTCTGCTCTCTCTAAGCTCAGAATTATCAAATGCCGTCTCCAATGAACGGAGAAGAGAAGATGAGATTTCAGCCACTTTACTACGAATATTGGTCCAATTCTAATTTTCATGAACTATAGGGATGTATTGAAACAGTCCGTGACCGAGGGGAAACATTTTCCCGTCTGTGGACTCACAGTGAACCCCGTCTGAAAGTCCTCCTGTCACGGCTTCTGCTCACAGTGAGTCCCGCATCTGAAAGTCCTGCTGTCTCGGCTTCTGCTCACAGTGATTCCCGCGTCTGACAGTCCGCCTGTCTCGGCTTCTGCTCACAGCGAGTCCCGCGTCTGAAGGTTCTGCTGTCTCGGCTTCTGCTCGCTCATTAAGCTCAGAATGAAAAACTGCTGTCTAGTGAAAGGAGAGGAAAGTCAAATCTCATTCACGTTTATATGAATATTGGTCAAATTCTATTCATCATGTACAGTCGGGATGTATGGAAACAGTCTGTGACTGAGGGAAAACATTTTCCCGTCTGTGGACTCACAGTGAGTCCGGTGTCTGAAAGTCCTCCTGTCTCGGCTCACAGTGAGTCCCGCGTCTGAAAGTCCTGTCTCGACTTCTGCTCACAGTGAGTCCCGCGTCTGAAAGTCCTCCTGTCTCGGCTTCTGCTCGCTCATTAAGCTCAGAATGAAAAACTGCTGTCTAGTGAAAGGAGAGGAGAAAGTCAAATCTCATTCACTTTATGAATATTGGTCAAATTCTATTGTTCATGTACAGTCGGGTTGTATGGAAACTGTGAGCCACCGAGGGAGATCTTTTTCCCTTCTGTGGACTCACACTGAGTATGGTATCTGAAAGTCTTCGTGTATCCGCTTCTGCTCTCCCATTAAACTCACAATTAACGACTGCTGTCTTATGTGAAAGGAGAGACCTTCTTTAGAGGCTGCATTTCAGACCAGTGTGTGAAAAAGCCCGAAAATCCGCGTATCGCTGCTCAATATCCAATGTTTATCAACTTTCATTTCATGGATAAACAAAATAGACAGCAGTCTGAGGCCAGTGAGTCAACACCTGCGTTTTACTTCTTTCTGTCGCTAATAAAGCTCACAATTAACAAATGCTGTCTCCAGCGAAAGGAGAGGAGAAAATGACAATTCAGCCACTTTAATATGAATGTTTGTTAAATTCGAATGGTTGTGAATGATCTGGGTGTATGGAAACGGTCAGCGGCCGACCGGGATATTTTCCCTTCTGAGGACTCACAGTGAGTCCCGCGTCTGAAAGCCCTCCTGTCTCGGCTTCTGCTCGCTCACTAAGCTCAGAATGAAAATCTGCTGTCTAGTGAAAGGAGAGGAGAAAGTCAAATCTCATTCACGTTTATATGAATATTGGTCAAATTCTATTGTTCATGTACAGTCGGGATGTATGGAAACTGTGAGCCACCGAGGGCATCTTTTTCCCGTCTGTCGACTCACATTGAGTCCCGCGTCTGAAAGTCCTCCTATCTCGGCTTCTGCTCGCTCATTAAGCTCAGAATGAAAAGCTGCTGTCTAGTGAAAGGAGAGGAGAAAGTCAAATCTCATTCACGTTTATATGAATATTGGTCAAATTGTTCATGTACAGTCGGGATGTATGGAAACTGTGAGCCACCGAGGGGGATCTTTTTCCCGTCTGTCGACTCACATTGAGTCCGCGTCTGAAAGTCCTCCTATCTCGGCTTCTGCTCGCTCACTAAGCTCAGAATGAAAAACTGCTGTCTAGTGAAAGGAGAGGAGAAAGTAAAATCTCAGCCAATTTAATAAAAGTGTTTGTCAAATTATAATGTTCATCAACAATCTGGATGTATGAAAGTGGCCGAGGGAGATATTTTTCCCTTCTGTGGACTCACACTGAGTATGGTATCTGAAAGTCTTCGTCTATCCACTTCTGCTCTCTCTAAGCTCAGAATTATCAAATGCCGTCTCCAATGAACGGAGAAGAGAAGATGAGATTTCAGCCACTTTACTACGAATATTGGTCCAATTCTAATTTTCATGAACTATAGGGATGTATTGAAACAGTCCGTGACCGAGGGGAAACATTTTCCCGTCTGTGGACTCACAGTGAACCCCGTCTGAAAGTCCTCCTGTCACGGCTTCTGCTCACAGTGAGTCCCGCATCTGAAAGTCCTGCTGTCTCGGCTTCTGCTCACAGTGATTCCCGCGTCTGACAGTCCGCCTGTCTCGGCTTCTGCTCACAGCGAGTCCCGCGTCTGAAGGTTCTGCTGTCTCGGCTTCTGCTCGCTCATTAAGCTCAGAATGAAAAACTGCTGTCTAGTGAAAGGAGAGGAGAAAGTCAAATCTCATTCACGTTTATATGAATATTGGTCAAATTCTATTCATCATGTACAGTCGGGATGTATGGAAACAGTCTGTGACTGAGGGAAAACATTTTCCCGTCTGTGGACTCACAGTGAGTCCGGTGTCTGAAAGTCCTCCTGTCTCGGCTTCTGCTCACAGTGAGTCCCGCGTCTGAAAGTCCTCCTGTCTCGACTTCTGCTCACAGTGAG
Source organism: Lates calcarifer (assembly GCF_001640805.2). Classification (NCBI taxonomy): domain Eukaryota; kingdom Metazoa; phylum Chordata; class Actinopteri; family Centropomidae; genus Lates; species Lates calcarifer. The sequence continues at coordinate 51,976 of NW_026116184.1, forward strand.
TCCGCGTCTGAAAGTCCTCCTGTCTCGGCTTCTGCTCGCTCATTAAGCTCAGAATGAAAAACTGCTGTCTAGTGAAAGGAGAGGAGAAAGTCAAATCTCATTCACCTTTATGAATATTGGTCAAATTCTATTGTTCATGTACAGTCGGGTTGTATGGAAACTGTGAGCCACCGAGGGAGATCTTTTTCCCTTCTGTGGACTCACACTGAGTATGGTATCTGAAAGTCTTCGTGTATCCGCTTCTGCTCTCCCATTAAACTCACAATTAACGACTGCTGTCTTATGTGAAAGGAGAGACCTTCTTTAGAGGCTGCATTTCAGACCAGTGTGTGAAAAAGCCCGAAAATCCGCGTATCGCTGCTCAATATCCAATGTTTATCAACTTTCATTTCATGGATAAACAAAATAGACAGCAGTCTGAGGCCAGTGAGTCAACACCTGCGTTTTACTTCTTTCTGTCGCTAATAAAGCTCACAATTAACAAATGCTGTCTCCAGCGAAAGGAGAGGAGAAAATGACAATTCAGCCACTTTAATATGAATGTTTGTTAAATTCGAATGGTTGTGAATGATCTGGGTGTATGGCAACGGTCAGCGGCCGACCGGGATATTTTCCCTTCTGAGGACTCACAGTGAGTCCCGCGTCTGAAAGCCCTCCTGTCTCGGCTTCTGCTCACATTGAGTCCCGCGTTTGAAATTCCTCCTATCTCGGCTTCTGCGCGCTCACTAAGCTCAGAATGAAAATCTGCTGTCTAGTGAAAGGAGAGGAGAAAGTCAAATCTCATTCACGTTTATATGAATATTGGTCAAATTCTATTGTTCATGTACAGTCGGGATGTATGGAAACTGTGAGCACCGAGGGGATCTTTTTCCCGTCTGTCGACTCACATTGAGTCCCGCGTCTGAAAGTCCTCCTATCTCGGCTTCTGCTCGCTCATTAAGCTCAGAATGAAAAGCTGCTGTCTAGTGAAAGGAGAGGAGAAAGTCAAATCTCATTCACGTTTATATGAATATTGGTCAAATTCTATTGTTCATGTACAGTCGGGATGTATGGAAACTGTGAGCCACCGAGGGGGATCTTTTTCCCGTCTGTCGACTCACATTGAGTCCCGCGTCTGAAAGTCCTCCTATCTCGGCTTCTGCTCGCTCACTAAGCTCAGAATGAAAAACTGCTGTCTAGTGAAAGGAGAGGAGAAAGTAAAATCTCAGCCAATTTAATAAAAGTGTTTGTCAAATTATAATGTTCATCAACAATCTGGATGTATGAAAGTGGCCGAGGGAGATATTTTTCCCTTCTGTGGACTCACACTGAGTATGGTATCTGAAAGTCTTCGTCTATCCACTTCTGCTCTCTCTAAGCTCAGAATTATCAAATGCCGTCTCCAATGAACGGAGAAGAGAAGATGAGATTTCAGCCACTTTACTACGAATTGGTCCAATTCTAATTTTCATGAACTATAGGGATGTATTGAAACAGTCCGTGACCGAGGGGAAACATTTTCCGTCTGTGGACTCACAGTGAACCCCGTCTGAAAGTCCTCCTGTCACGGCTTCTGCTCACAGTGAGTCCCGCATCTGAAGTCTCGGCTCTGCTCACAGTGCGTCTGACAGTCCGCCTGTCTCGCTTCTGCTCACAGCGAGTCCCGCGTCTGAAGGTTCTGCTGTCTCGGCTTCTGCTCGCTCATTAAGCTCAGAATGAAAAACTGCTGTCTAGTGAAAGGAGAGGAGAAAGTCAAATCTCATTCACGTTTATATGAATATTGGTCAAATTCTATTCATCATGTACAGTCGGGATGTATGGAAACAGTCTGTGACTGAGGGAAAACATTTTCCCGTCTGTGGACTCACAGTGAGTCCGGTGTCTGAAAGTCCTCCTGTCTCGGCTTCTGCTCACAGTCCCGCGTCTGAAAGTCTCCTGTCTCGACTTCTGCTCACAGTGAGTCCCGCGTCTGAAAGTCCTCCTGTCTCGGCTTCTGCTCGCTCATTAAGCTCAGAATGAAAAACTGCTGTCTAGTGAAAGGAGAGGAGAAAGTCAAATCTCATTCACCTTTATGAATATTGGTCAAATTCTATTGTTCATGTACAGTCGGGTTGTATGGAAACTGTGAGCCACCGAGGGAGATTTTTTCCCTTCTGTGGACTCACACTGAGTATGGTATCTGAAAGTTCTGTATCCGCTTCTGCTCTCCCATTAAACTCAAATTAACGACTGCTGTCTTATGTGAAAGGAGAGACCTTCTTTAGAGGCTGCATTTCAGACCAGTGTGTGAAAAAGCCCGAAAATCCGCGTATCGCTGCTCAATATCCAATGTTTTATCAACTTTCATTTCATGGATAAAAAAAATAGACAGCAGAGGCCAGTGTCAACACCTGCGTTTTACTTCTTTCTGTCGCTAATAAAGCTCACAATTAACAAATGCTGTCTCCAGCGAAAGGAGAGGAGAAAATGACAATTCAGCCTTTAATATGAATGTTTGTTAAATTCGAATGGTTGTGAATGATCTGGGTGTATGGCAACGGTCAGCGGCCGACCGGGATATTTTCCCTTCTGAGGACTCACAGTGAGTCCCGCGTCTGAAAGCCCTCCTGTCTCGGCTTCTGCTCACATTGAGTCCCGCGTTTGAAATTCCTCCTATCTCGGCTTCTGCGCGCTCACTAAGCTCAGAATGAAAATCTGCTGTCTAGTGAAAGGAGAGGAGAAAGTCAAATCTCATTCACGTTTATATGAATATTGGTCAAATTCTATTGTTCATGTACAGTCGGGATGTATGGAAACTGTGAGCCACCGAGGGGATCTTTTCCCTCACATTGAGTCTCTGAAAGTCGACTCAGAATGAAAAGCTGCTGTCTAGTGAAAGGAGAGGAGAAAGTCAAATCTCATTCACGTTTATATGAATATTGGTCAAATTCTATTGTTCATGTACAGTCGGGATGTATGGAAACTGTGATGTCTGTCGGAAAAGGAAAACAACCTGCCCTCGCTGTTAGAAAAGTAAGCTCAGAATGAAAACTGCTGTCTAGTGAAAGGAGAGGAGAAAGTAAAATCTCAGCCAATTTAATAAAAGTGTTTGTCAAATTATAATGTTCATCAACAATCTGGATGTATGAAAGTGGCCGAGGAGATATTTTTCCCTTCTGTGGACTCACACTGAGTATGGTATCTGAAAGTCTTCGTCTATCCACTTCTGCTCTCTCTAAGCTCAGAATTATCAAATGCCGTCTCCAATGAACGGAGAAGAGAAGATGAGATTTCAGCCACTTTACTACGAATATTGGTCCAATTCTAATTTTCATGAACTATAGGGATGTATTGAAACAGTCCGTGACCGAGGGGAAACATTTTCCCGTCTGTGGACTCACAGTGAACCCCGTCTGAAAGTCCTCCTGTCACGGCTTCTGCTCACAGTGAGTCCCGCATCTGAAAGTCCTGCTGTCTCGCTTCTGCTCACAGTGATTCCCGCGTCTGACAGTCCGCCTGTCTCGGCTTCTGCTCACAGCGAGTCCCGCGTCTGAAGGTTCTGCTGTCTCGGCTTCTGCTCGCTCATTAAGCTCAGAATGAAAAACTGCTGTCTAGTGAAAGGAGAGGAGAAGTCAAATCTCATTCACGTTTATATGAATATTGGTCAAATTCTATTCATCATGTACAGTCGGGATGTATGGAAACAGTCTGTGACTGAGGGAAAACATTTTCCCGTCTGTGGACTCACAGTGAGTCCGGTGTCTGAAAGTCCTCCTGTCTCGGCTTCTGCTCACAGTGAGTCCCGCGTCTGAAAGTCCTCCTGTCTCGACTTCTGCTCACAGTGAGTCCCGCGTCTGAAAGTCCTCCTGTCTCGGCTTCTGCTCGCTCATTAAGCTCAGAATGAAAAACTGCTGTCTAGTGAAAGGAGAGGAGAAAGTCAAATCTCATTCACCTTTATGAATATTGGTCAAATTCTATTGTTCATGTACAGTCGGGTTGTATGGAAACTGTGAGCCACGAGGGAGATCTTTTTCCCTTCTGTGGACTCACACTGAGTATGGTATCTGAAAGTCTTCGTGTATCCGCTTCTGCTCTCCCATTAAACTCACAATTAACGACTGCTGTCTTATGTGAAAGGAGAGACCTTCTTTAGAGGCTGCATTTCAGACCAGTGTGTGAAAAAGCCCGAAAATCCGCGTATCGCTGCTCAATATCCAATGTTTATCAACTTTCATTTCATGGATAAACAAAATAGACAGCAGTCTGAGGCCAGTGAGTCAACACCTGCGTTTTACTTCTTTCTGTCGCTAATAAAGCTCACAATTAACAAATGCTGTCTCCAGCGAAAGGAGAGGAGAAAATGACAATTCAGCCACTTTAATATGAATGTTTGTTAAATTCGAATGGTTGTGAATGATCTGGGTGTATGGCAACGGTCAGCGGCCGACCGGGATATTTTCCCTTCTGAGGACTCACAGTGAGTCCCGCGTCTGAAAGCCCTCCTGTCTCGGCTTCTGCTCACATTGAGTCCCGCGTTTGAATTCCTCCTATCTCGGCTTCTGCGCGCTCACTAAGCTCAGAATGAAAATCTGCTGTCTAGTGAAAGGAGAGGAGAAAGTCAAATCTCATTCACGTTTATATGAATATTGGTCAAATTCTATTGTTCATGTACAGTCGGGATGTATGGAAACTGTGAGCCACCGAGGGGATCTTTTTCCCGTCTGTCGACTCACATTGAGTCCCGCGTCTGAAAGTCTCCTATCTCGGCTTCTGCTCGCTCATTAAGCTCAGAATGAAAAGCTGCTGTCTAGTGAAAGGAGAGGAGAAAGTCAAATCTCATTCACGTTTATATGAATATTGGTCAAATTCTATTGTTCATGTACAGTCGGGATGTATGGAAACTGTGAGCCACCGAGGGGGATCTTTTTCCCGTCTGTCGACTCACATTGAGTCCCGCGTCTGAAAGTCCTCCTATCTCGGCTTCTGCTCGCTCACTAAGCTCAGAATGAAAAACTGCTGTCTAGTGAAAGGAGAGGAGAAAGTAAAATCTCAGCCAATTTAATAAAAGTGTTTGTCAAATTATAATGTTCATCAAAATCTGGATGTATGAAAAGTGGCCGAGGGAGATATTTTTCCCTTCTGTGGACTCACACTGAGTATGGTATCTGAAAGTCTTCGTCTATCCACTTCTGCTCTCTCTAAGCTCAGAATTATCAAATGCCGTCTCCAATGAACGGAGAAGAGAAGATGAGATTTCAGCCACTTTACTACGAATATTGGTCCAATTCTAATTTTCATGAACTATAGGGATGTATTGAAACAGTCCGTGACCGAGGGGAAACATTTTCCCGTCTGTGGACTCACAGTGAACCCCGTCTGAAAGTCCTCCTGTCACGGCTTCTGCTCACAGTGAGTCCCGCATCTGAAAGTCCTGCTGTCTCGGCTTCTGCTCACAGTGATTCCCGCGTCTGACAGTCCGCCTGTCTCGGCTTCTGCTCACAGCGAGTCCCGCGTCTGAAGGTTCTGCTGTCTCGGCTTCTGCTCGCTCATTAAGCTCAGAATGAAAAACTGCTGTCTAGTGAAAGGAGAGGAGAAAGTCAAATCTCATTCACGTTTATATGAATATTGGTCAAATTCTATTCATCATGTACAGTCGGGATGTATGGAAACAGTCTGTGACTGAGGGAAAACATTTTCCCGTCTGTGGACTCACAGTGAGTCCGGTGTCTGAAAGTCCTCCTGTCTCGGCTTCTGCTCACAGTGAGTCCCGCGTCTGAAAGTCCTCCTGTCTCGTTCTGCTCACAGTGAGTCCCGCGTCTGAAAGTCTCCTGTCTCGGCTTCTGCTCGCTCATTAAGCTCAGAATGAAAAACTGCTGTCTAGTGAAAGGAGAGGAGAAAGTCAAATCTCATTCACGTTTATGAATATTGGTCAAATTCTATTGTTCATGTACAGTCGGGTTGTATGGAAACTGTGAGCCACCGAGGGAGATCTTTTTCCCTTCTGTGGACTCACACTGAGTATGGTATCTGAAAGTCTTCGTGTATCCGCTTCTGCTCTCCCATTAAACTCACAATTAACGACTGCTGTCTTATGTGAAAGGAGAGACCTTCTTTAGAGGCTGCATTTCAGACCAGTGTGTGAAAAAGCCCGAAAATCCGCGTATCGCTGCTCAATATCCAATGTTTATCAACTTTCATTTCATGGATAAACAAAATAGACAGCAGTCTGAGGCCAGTGAGTCAACACCTGCGTTTTACTTCTTTCTGTCGCTAATAAAGCTCACAATTAACAAATGCTGTCTCCAGCGAAAGGAGAGGAGAAAATGACAATTCAGCCACTTTAATATGAATGTTTGTTAAATTCGAATGGTTGTGAATGATCTGGGTGTATGGCAACGGTCAGCGGCCGACCGGGATATTTTCCCCTTCTGAGGACTCACAGTGAGTCCCGCGTCTGAAAGCCCTCCTGTCTCGGCTTCTGCTCACATTGAGTCCCGCGTTTGAAATTCATCTCGGCTTCTGCGCGCTCACTAAGCTCAGAATGAAATCTGCTGTCTAGTGAAAGGAGAGGAGAAAGTCAAATCTCATTCACGTTTATATGAATATTGGTCAAATTCTATTGTTCATGTACAGTCGGGATGTATGGAAACTGTGAGCCACCGAGGGGATCTTTTTCCGTCTGTCGACTCACATTGAGTCCCGCGTCTGAAAGTCCTCCTATCTCGGCTTCTGCTCGCTCATTAAGCTCAGAATGAAAAGCTGCTGTCTAGTGAAAGGAGAGGAGAAAGTAAAATCTCAGCCAATTTAATAAAAGTGTTTGTCAAATTATAATGTTCATCAACAATCTGGATGTATGAAAGTGGCCGAGGGAGATATTTTTCCCTTCTGTGGACTCACACTGAGTATGGTATCTGAAAGTCTTCGTCTATCCACTTCTGCTCTCTCTAAGCTCAGAATTATCAAATGCCGTCTCCAATGAACGGAGAAGAGAAGATGAGATTTCAGCCACTTTACTACGAATATTGGTCCAATTCTAATTTTCATGAACTATAGGGATGTATTGAAACAGTCCGTGACCGAGGGGAAAACATTTTCCCGTCTGTGGACTCACAGTGAACCCCGTCTGAAAGTCCTCCTGTCACGGCTTCTGCTCACAGTGAGTCCCGCATCTGAAAGTCCTGCTGTCTCGGCTTCTGCTCACAGTGATTCCCGCGTCTGACAGTCCGCCTGTCTCGGCTTCTGCTCACAGCGAGTCCCGCGTCTGAAGGTTCTGCTGTCTCGGCTTCTGCTCGCTCATTAAGCTCAGAATGAAAAACTGCTGTCTAGTGAAAGGAGAGAGAAAGTCAAATCTCATTCACGTTTATATGAATATTGGTCAAATTCTATTCATCATGTACAGTCGGGATGTATGGAAACAGTCTGTGACTGAGGGAAAACATTTTCCCGTCTGTGGACTCACAGTGAGTCCGGTGTCTGAAAGTCCTCCTGTCTCGGCTTCTGCTCACAGTGAGTCCCGCGTCTGAAAGTCCTCCTGTCTCGTTCTGCTCACAGTGAGTCCGCGTCTGAAAGTCCTCCTGTCTCGGCTTCTGCTCGCTCATTAAGCTCAGAGTCAAAATCTGCTGTCTAGTGAAAGGAGAGGAGAAAGTCAAATCTCATTCACGTTTATGAATATTGGTCAAATTCTATTGTTCATGTACAGTCGGGTTGTATGGAAACTGTGAGCCACCGAGGGAGATCTTTTTCCCTTCTGTGGACTCACACTGAGTATGGTATCTGAAAGTCTTCGTGTATCCGCTTCTGCTCTCCCATTAAACTCACAATTAACGACTGCTGTCTTATGTGAAAGGAGAGACCTTCTTTAGAGGCTGCATTTCAGACCAGTGTGTGAAAAAGCCCGAAAATCCGCGTATCGCTGCTCAATATCCAATGTTTATCAACTTTCATTTCATGGATAAACAAAATAGACAGCAGTCTGAGGCCAGTGAGTCAACACCTGCGTTTTACTTCTTTCTGTCGCTAATAAAGCTCACAATTAACAAATGCTGTCTCCAGCGAAAGGAGAGGAGAAAATGACAATTCAGCCACTTTAATATGAATGTTTGTTAAATTCGAATGGTTGTGAATGATCTGGGTGTATGGCAACGGTCAGCGGCCGACCGGGATATTTCCCTTCTGAGGACTCACAGTGAGTCCCGCGTCTGAAAGCCCTCCTGTCTCGGCTTCTGCTCACATTGAGTCCCGCGTTTGAAATTCCTCCTATCTCGGCTTCTGCGCGCTCACTAAGCTCAGAATGAAAATCTGCTGTCTAGTGAAAGGAGAGGAGAAAGTCAAATCTCATTCACGTTTATATGAATATTGGTCAAATTCTATTGTTCATGTACAGTCGGGATGTATGGAAACTGTGAGCCACCGAGGGGATCTTTTTCCCGTCTGTCGACTCACATTGAGTCCCGCGTCTGAAAGTCCTCCTATCTCGGCTTCTGCTCGCTCATTAAGCTCAGAATGAAAAGCTGCTGTCTAGTGAAAGGAGAGGAGAAAGTAAAATCTCAGCCAATTTAATAAAAGTGTTTGTCAAATTATAATGTTCATCAACATCTGGATGTATGAAAGTGGCCGAGGGAGATATTTTTCCCTTCTGTGGACTCACACTGAGTATGGTATCTGAAAGTCTTCGTCTATCCACTTCTGCTCTCTCTAAGCTCAGAATTATCAAATGCCGTCTCCAATGAACGGAGAAGAGAAGATGAGATTTCAGCCACTTTACTACGAATATTGGTCCAATTCTAATTTTCATGAACTATAGGGATGTATTGAAACAGTCCGTGACCGAGGGGAAACATTTTCCCGTCTGTGGACTCACAGTGAACCCCGTCTGAAAGTCCTCCTGTCACGGCTTCTGCTCACAGTGAGTCCCGCATCTGAAAGTCCTGCTGTCTCGGCTTCTGCTCACAGTGATTCCGCGTCTGACAGTCCGCCTGTCTCGGCTTCTGCTCACAGCGAGTCCGCGTCTGAAGGTTCTGCTGTCTCGGCTTCTGCTCGCTCATTAAGCTCAGAATGAAAAACTGCTGTCTAGTGAAAGGAGGAGAAAGTCAAATCTCATTCACGTTTATATGAATATTGGTCAAATTCTATTCATCATGTACAGTCGGGATGTATGGAAACAGTCTGTGACTGAGGGAAAACATTTTCCCTTCTGTGGACTCACAGTGAGTCCGGTGTCTGAAAGTCCTCCTGTCTCGGCTTCTGCTCACAGTGAGTCCCGCGTCTGAAAGTCCTCCTGTCTCGCCTTCTGCTCACAGTGAGTCCCGCGTCTGAAAGTCCTCCTGTCTCGGCTTCTGCTCGCTCATTAAGCTCAGAATGAAAAACTGCTGTCTAGTGAAAGGAGAGGAGAAAGTCAAATCTCATTCACGTTTATGAATATTGGTCAAATTCTATTGTTCATGTACAGTCGGGTTGTATGGAAACTGTGAGCCACCGAGGGAGATCTTTTTCCCTTCTGTGGACTCACACTGAGTATGGTATCTGAAAGTCTTCGTGTATCCGCTTCTGCTCTCCCATTAAACTCACAATTAACGACTGCTGTCTTATGTGAAAGG
>NW_026116185.1:0-42065 GCF_001640805.2 Lates calcarifer
TCCTCTGAAGGTCCTGCTGTCTCGGCTTCTGCTCGCTCACTAAGCTCAGAATGAAAAACTGCTGTCTAGTGAAAGGAGAGGAAAAAAAAATCTCATTCACGTTTATATGAATATTGGTCAATTCTATTGTTCATGTACAGTCGGGATGTATGGAAACGTGAGCCGCCGAGGGGGATCTTTTCCCGTCTGTCGACTCACATTGAGTCCCGCGTCTGAAAGTCCTCTGTCTCGGCTTCTGCTCGCTCATTAAGCTCAGAATTATCAAATGCTGTCTCCACTGAACGGAGAAGAGAAGATGAGATTTCAGCCACTTTATTATGAATATTGGTCCAATTCTAATTTTCATGAACTGTAGGGATGTATGGAAACAGTCAGTGACCGAGGGGAAACATTTTCCCGTCTGTGGACTCACAGTGAGTCCCGCGTCTGAATGTCCTCCTGTCACGGCTTCTGCTCACAGTGAGTCCCGCGTCTGAAAGTCCTCCTGTCTCGGCTTCTGCTCGCTCACTAAGCTCAGAATGAAAAACTGCTGTCTAGTGAAAGAGAGGAGAAAGTAAAATCTCAACCAATTTAATAAAAGTGTTTGTCAAATTCTAATGTTCATCAACAATCTGGGTGTATGAAAGTGGCCGAGGGAGATTTTTTTCCCTTCTCTGGACTCACACTGAGTATGGTATCTGAAAGTCTTCGTGTATCCGCTTCTGCTCTCTCATTAAGCTCACAATTAACGACTGCTGTCTCATGTGAAAGGAGAGACCTTCTTTAGAGGCTGCATTTCAGACCAGTGTGTGAAAAAGCCCGAAAATCCACGTATCGCTGCTCAATATCTAATGTTTATCAACTTTCATTTCATGAATAAACAAAATAGACAGCAGTCTGAGGCCAGTGAGTCAACATCTGAGTTTTACTTCTTTGTGTCGCTGATAAAGCTCACAATTAACAAATGCTGTCTCAAGCGAAAGGAGAGGAGAAAATGACAATTCAGCCACTTTAATATGAATGTTTGTGAAATTCGAATGGTTGTGAATGATCTGGGTGTATGAAAACGGTCAGAGGCCGACCGGGATACGGGCGTCTGAAAATCCTCCTGTCTCGGCTTCTGCTCACAGCGAGTCCCGGTTCTGAAGGTCCTTCCTGTCTCGGCTTCTGCTCGCTCATTAAGCTCAGAATTATCAAATGCTGTCTCCACTGAACGGAGAAGAGAAGATGAGATTTCAGCCACTTTATTATGAATATTGGTCCAATTCTAATTTTCATGAACTGTAGGGATGTATGGAAACAGTCAGTGACCGAGGGGAAACATTTTCCCGTCTGTGGACTCACAGTGAGTCACGCGTTGAAAGTCTTGCTGTCTCGGCTTCAGCTCACAGCGAGTCCCGCGTCTGAAGGTCCTCCTGTCTCGGCTTCTGCTCACAGCGAGACCCGCGTCTGAAGGTCCTCCTGTCTCGGCTTCTGCTCACAGTGATTCCCGGTCTGAAGGTCCTTCCTGTCTCGGCTTCTGCTCGCTCACTAAGCTCAGAATGAAAAACTGCTGTCTAGTGAAAGGAGAGGAGAAAAAAATCTCATTCACTTTTATATGAATATTGGTCCAATTCTATTGATCATGTACAGTCGGGATGTATGGAAACAGTCTGTGACCGAGGGGAAACATTTTCCCGTCTGTGGACTCACAGTGAGTCCCGCGTCTGAAAGTCTTGCTGTCTCGGCTTCTGCTCACAGCGAGTCCCGCGTCTGAAGGTCCTCCTGTCTCGGCTTCTGCTCGCTCATTAAGCTCAGAATTATCAAATTCTGTCTCCACTGAACGGAGAAGAGAAGATGAGATTTCAGTCCACTTTACTATGAATATTGGTCCAATTCTAATTTTCATGAACTGTAGGGATGTATGGAAACAGTCAGTGACCGAGGGGAAACATTTTCCCGTCTGTGGACTCACAGTGAGTCCCGCGTCTGAATGTCCTCCTGTCACGGCTTCTGCTCACAGTGAGTCCCGCGTCTGAAAGTCCTCCTGTCTCGGCTTCTGCTCGCTCACTAAGCTCAGAATGAAAAACTGCTGTCTAGTGAAAAGAGGAGAAAGTAAAATCTCAACCAATTTAATAAAAGTGTTTGTCAAATTCTAATGTTCATCAACAATCTGGGTGTATGAAAGTGGCCGAGGGAGATTTTTTTCCCTTCTCTGGACTCACACTGAGTATGGTATCTGAAAGTCTTCGTGTATCCGCTTCTGCTCTCTCATTAAGCTCACAATTAACGACTGCTGTCTCATGTGAAAGGAGAGACCTTCTTTAGAGGCTGCATTTCAGACCAGTGTGTGAAAAAGCCCGAAAATCCACGTATCGCTGCTCAATATCTAATGTTTATCAACTTTCATTTCATGAATAAAACAAAATAGACAGCAGTCTGAGGCCAGTGAGTCAACATCTGAGTTTTACTTCTTTGTGTCGCTGATAAAGCTCACAATTAACAAATGCTGTCTCAAGCGAAAGGAGAGGAGAAAATGACAATTCAGCCACTTTAATATGAATGTTTGTGAAATTCGAATGGTTGTGAATGATCTGGGTGTATGAAAACGGTCAGAGGCCGACCGGGATACGGGCGTCTGAAAATCCTCCTGTCTCGGCTTCTGCTCACAGCGAGTCCCGGTTCTGAAGGTCCTTCCTGTCTCGGCTTCTGCTCGCTCATTAAGCTCAGAATTATCAAATGCTGTCTCCACTGAACGGAGAAGAGAAGATGAGATTTCAGCCACTTTATTATGAATATTGGTCCAATTCTAATTTTCATGAACTGTAGGGATGTATGGAAACAGTCAGTGACCGAGGGGAAACATTTTCCCGTCTGTGGACTCACAGTGAGTCACGCGTTTGAAAGTCTTGCTGTCTCGGCTTCAGCTCACAGCGAGTCCCGCGTCTGAAGGTCCTCCTGTCTCGGCTTCTGCTCACAGCTCTGAAGGTCTCGGCTTCTGCTCACAGTGATTCCCGCGTCTGACAGTCCTGTCTCGGCTTCTGCTCACAGCGAGTCCCGGTTCTGAAGGTCCTTCCTGTCTCGGCTTCTGCTCGCTCACTAAGCTCAGAATGAAAAACTGCTGTCTAGTGAAAGGAGAGGAGAAAGTAAAATCTCATTCACTTTTATATGAATATTGGTCCAATTCTATTGATCATGTACAGTCGGGATGTATGGAAACAGTCTGTGACCGAGGGGAAACATTTTCCCGTCTGTGGACTCACAGTGAGTCCCGCGTCTGAAAGTCTTGCTGTCTCGGCTTCTGCTCACAGCGAGTCCCGCGTCTGAAGGTCCTCCTGTCGGCTTCTGCTCGCTCATTAAGCTCAGAATTATCAAATTCTGTCTCCACTGAACGGAGAAGAGAAGATGATTTCAGTCACTTTTACTATGAATATTGGTCCAATTCTAATTTTCATGAACTGTAGGGATGTATGGAAACAGTCTGTGACCAAGGGGAAACATTTTCCCGTCTGTGGACTCACAGTGAGTCACGCGTCTGAAAGTCTTGCTGTCTCGGATTCTGCTCACAGCGAGTCCCGGTTCTGAAGGTCCTTCCTGTCTCGGCTTCTGCTCGCTCATTAAGCTCAGAATGAAAAACTGCTGTCTAGTGAAAGGAGAGGAGAAGTAAAATCTCATTCACTTTTATATAATATTGGTCCAATTCTATTGATCATGTACAGTCGGGATGTATGGAAACAGTCTGACCGAGGGGAACATTTTCCCGTCTGTGGACTCACAGTGAGTCCCGCGTCTGAAAGTCTTGCTGTCTCACAGTCCAAACAGCGAGTCCCGCGTCTGAAGGTCCTCTGTCTCGGCTTCTGCTCACAGTGATCCCGCGTCTGTGCGCCTGTCTCGGCTTCTGCTCACAGTGAGCGTCTGAAAACCCTCTGAAGGTCTGCTGTCTCGCTTCTGCTCGCTCACTAAGCTCAGAATGAAAAACTGCTGTCTAGTGAAAGGAGAGGAGAAAGTAAAATCTCATTCACTTTATATGAATATTGGTCAAATTCTATTGTTCATGTACAGTCGGGATGTATGGAAACCGTGAGCCGCCGAGGGATCTTTTACCCGTCTGTCGACTCACATTGAGTCCCGCGTCTGAAAGTCCTCCTGTCTCGGCTTCTGCTCGCTCATTAAGCTCAGAATTATCAAATGCTGTCTCCACTGAACGGAGAAGAGAAGATGAGATTTCAGCCACTTTATATGAATATTGGTCCAATTCTAATTTTCATGAACTGTAGGGATGTATGGAAACAGTCAGTGACCGAGGGGAAACATTTTCCCGTCTGTGGACTCACAGTGAGTCCCGCGTCTGAATGTCCTCCTGTCACGGCTTCTGCTCACAGTGAGTCCCGCGTCTGAAGTCCTCCTGTCTCGGCTTCTGCTCGCTCACTAAGCTCAGAATGAAAAACTGCTGTCTAGTGAAAGAGAGGAGAAAGTAAAATCTCAACCAATTTAATAAAAGTGTTTGTCAAATTCTATGTTCATCAACAATCTGGGTGTATGAAAGTGGCCGAGGGAGATTTTTTTCCCTTCTCTGGACTCACACTGAGTATGGTATCTGAAAGTCTTCGTGTATCCGCTTCTGCTCTCTCATTAAGCTCACAATTAACGACTGCTGTCTCATGTGAAAGGAGAGACCTTCTTTAGAGGCTGCATTTCAGACCAGTGTGTGAAAAAGCCCGAAAATCCACGTATCGCTGCTCAATATCTAATGTTTATCAACTTTCATTTCATGAATAAACAAAATAGACAGCAGTCTGAGGCCAGTGAGTCAACATCTGAGTTTTACTTCTTTGTGTCGCTGATAAAGCTCACAATTAACAAATGCTGTCTCAAGCGAAAGGAGAGGAAAAATGACAATTCAGCCACTTTAATATGAATGTTTGTGAAATTCGAATGGTTGTGAATGATCTGGGTGTATGAAAACGGTCAGAGGCCGACCGGGACGGGCGTCTGAAAATCCTCCTGTCTCGGCTTCTGCTCACAGCGAGTCCCGGTTCTGAAGGTCCTTCCTGTCTCGGCTTCTGCTCGCTCATTAAGCTCAGAATTATCAAATGCTGTCTCCACTGAACGGAGAAGAGAAGATGAGATTTCAGCCACTTTATTATGAATATTGGTCCAATTCTAATTTTCATGAACTGTAGGGATGTATGGAAACAGTCAGTGACCGAGGGGAAACATTTTCCCGTCTGTGGACTCACAGTGAGTCACGCGTTTGAAAGTCTTGCTGTCTCGGCTTCTCACAGCGAGTCCCGCGTCTGAAGTCACAGCGAGTGAAGGTCCTCCTGTCTCGGCTTCTGCTCTGAACAGATTCTGAACGCTCATTAAGCTCAGAATGAAAAACTGCTGTCTAGTGAAAGGAGAGGAGAAAGTAAAATCTCATTCACTTTTATATGAATATTGGTCCAATTCTATTGATCATGTACAGTCGGGATGTATGGAAACAGTCTGTGACCGAGGGGAAACATTTTCCCGTCTGTGGACTCACAGTGAGTCCCGCGTCTGAAAGTCTTGCTGTCTCGGCTTCTGCTCACAGCGAGTCCCGCGTCTGAAGGTCCTCCTGTCTCGGCTTCTGCTCACAGCGAGTCCCGCGTCTGAAGGTCACAGTGATAACAGCGAGTCCGCGTCTGAAGGTCCTGCTGTCTCGGCTTCTGCTCGCTCACTAAGCTCAGAATGAAAAACTGCTGTCTAGTGAAAGGAGAGGAGAAAGTAAAATCTCATTCACGTTTATATGAATATTGGTCAAATTCTATTGTTCATGTACAGTCGGGATGTATGGAAACCGTGAGCCGCCGAGGGGGATCTTTTACCCGTCTGTCGACTCACATTGAGTTCCCGCGTCTGAAAGTCCTCCTGTCTCCGGCTTCTGCTCGATCAATTAAGCTCAGAATTATCAAATGCTGTCTCCACTGAACGGAGAAGAGAAGATGAGATTTCAGCACTTTATTATGAATATTGGTCCAATTCTAATTTTCATGCAACTGTAGGATGTATGGAAACAGTCCAGTGACCGAGGGGAAACATTTTCCCGTCTGTGGACTCACAGTGAGTCCCGCGTCTGAATGTCCTCCTGTCACGGCTTCTGCTCACAGTGAGTCCCGGCGTCTGAAAGTCCTCCTGTCTCGGCTTCTGCTCGCTCACTAAGCTTCAGAATGAAAAACTGCTGTCTAGTGAAAGAGAGAGAGAAAGTAAAATCTCAACCAATTTAATAAAAGTGTTTGTCAAATTCTAATGTTCATCAACAATCTGGGTGTATGAAAGTGGCCGAGGGAGATTTTTTTTCCCTTCTCTGGACTCACATGAGTATGGTATCTGAAAGTCTTCGTGTATCCGCTTCTGCTCTCTCATTAAGCTCACAATTAACGACTGCTGTCTCATGTGAAAGGAGAGACCTTCTTTAGAGGCTGCATTTCAGACCAGCTGTGTGAAAAAGCCCGAAAATCCACGTATCGCTGCTCAATATCTAATGTTTATCAACTTTCATTTCATGGATAAACAAAATAGACAGCAGTCTGAGGCCAGTGAGTCAACATCTGAGTTTTTACTTCTTTGTGTCGCTGATAAAGCTCACAATTAACAAATGCTGTCTCAAGCGAAAGGAGAGGAGAAAATGACAATTCAGCCACTTTAATATGAATGTTTGTGAAATTCGAATGGTTGTGAATGATCTGGGTGTATGAAAACGGTCAGAGGCCGACCGGGATACGGGCGTCTGAAAATCCTCCTGTCTCGGCTTCTGCTCACAGCGAGTCCCGGTTCTGAAGGTCCTTCCTGTCTCGGCTTCTGCTCGCTCATTAAGCTCAGAATTATCAAATGCTGTCTCCACTGAACGGAGAAGAGAAGATGAGATTTCAGCCACTTTATTATGAATATTGGTCCAATTCTAATTTTCATGAACTGTAGGGATGTATGGAAACAGTCAGTGACCGAGGGGAAACATTTTCCCGTCTGTGGACTCACAGTGAGTCACGCGTTTGAAAGTCTTGCTGTCTCGGCTTCAGCTCACAGCGAGTCCCGCCGTCTGAAGGTCCTCCTGTCTCGGCTTCTGCTCACAGCGAGACCCGCGTCTGAAGGTCCTCCCTGTCTCGGCTTCTGCTCACAGTGATTCCCCGCGTCTGACAGTGCGCCTGTCTCGGCTTCTGCTCACAGCGAGTCCCGGTTCTGAAGGTCCTTCCTGTCTCGGCTTCTGCTCGCTCACTAAGCTCAGAATGAAAAACTGCTGTCTAGTGAAAGGAGAGGAGAAAGTAAAATCTCATTCACTTTTATATGAATATTGGTCCAATTCTATTGATCATGTACAGTCGGGATGTATGGAAACAGTCTGTGACCGAGGGGAAACATTTTCCCGTCTGTGGACTCACAGTGAGTCCCGCGTCTGAAAGTCTTGCTGTCTCGGCTTCTGCTCACAGCGAGTCCCGCGTCTGAAGGTCCTCCTGTCTCGGCTTCTGCTCGCTCATTAAGCTCAGAATTATCAAATTCTGTCTCCACTGAACGGAGAAAGAGAAGATGAGATTTCAGTCACTTTACTATGAATATTGGTCCAATTCTAATTTCATGAACTGTAGGGATGTATGGAAACAGTCTGTGACCAAGGGGAAACATTTTCCCGTCTGTGGACTCACAGTGAGTCACGCGTCTGAAAGTCTTGCTGTCTCGGATTCTGCTCACAGCGAGTCCCGGTTCTGAAGGTCCTTCCTGTCTCGGCTTCTGCTCGCTCATTAAGCTCAGAATGAAAAACTGCTGTCTAGTGAAAGGAGAGGAGAAAGTAAAATCTCATTCACTTTTATATTAATATGGTCCAATTCTATTGATCATGTACAGTCGGGATGTATGGAAACAGTCTGTGACCGAGGGGAACATTTTCCCGTCTGTGGACTCACAGTGAGTCCCCGCGTCTGAAAGTCTTGCTGTCTCGGCTTCTGCTCACAGCGAGTCCCGCGTCTGAAGGTCCTCCTGTCTCGGCTTCTGCTCACAGCGAGTCCCGCGTCTGGAAGGTTCCTCCTGTCTCGGCTTTCTGCTACAGTGATTCCCGCGTCAGCTCTCGGCTTCTGCTCACAGTGATTCCGCTGTCCTGCCGGTCTCGATTCTGCTCACAACGCGAAGTCCCTGCCGTCTGAAGGTCCTGGCTGTCTCGGCTTCTGCTCGCTCACTAAAGCTCAGAATGAAAAACTGCTGTCTAGTGAAAGGAGAGGAGAAAGTAAAATCTCATTCACGTTTATATGAATATTGGTCAAATTCTATTGTTCATGTACAGTCGGGATGTATGGAAACCGTGAGCCGCCGAGGGGGATCTTTTACCCGTCTGTCGACTCACATTGAGTCCCGCGTCTGAAAGTCCTCCTGTCTCGGCTTCTGCTCGCTCATTAAGCTCAGAATTATCAAATGCTGTCTCCACTGAACGGAGAAGAGAAGATGAGATTTCAGCCACTTTATTATGAATATTGGTCCAATTCTAATTTTCATGAACTGTAGGGATGTATGGAAACAGTCAGTGACCGAGGGGAAACATTTTCCCGTCTGTGGACTCACAGTGAGTCCCGCGTCTGAATGTCTCCTGTCACGGCTTCTGCTCACAGTGAGTCCCGCGTCTGAAAGTCCTCCTGTCTCGGCTTCTGCTCGCTCACTAAGCTCAGAATGAAAAACTGCTGTCTAGTGAAAAGAGAGGAGAAAGTAAAATCTCAACCAATTTAATAAAAGTGTTTGTCAAATTCTAATGTTCATCAACAATCTGGGTGTATGAAAGTGGCCGAGGGAGATTTTTTTCCCTTCTCTGGACTCACACTGAGTATGGTATCTGAAAGTCTTCGTGTATCCGCTTCTGCTCTCTCATTAAGCTCACAATTAACGACTGCTGTCTCATGTGAAAGGAGAGACCTTCTTTAGAGGCTGCATTTCAGACCAGTGTGTGAAAAAGCCCGAAAATCCACGTATCGCTGCTCAATATCTAATGTTTATCAACTTTCATTTCATGAATAAACAAAATAGACAGCAGTCTGAGGCCAGTGAGTCAACATCTGAGTTTTACTTCTTTGTGTCGCTGATAAAGCTCACAATTAACAAATGCTGTCTCAAGCGAAAGGAGAGGAGAAAATGACAATTCAGCCACTTTAATATGAATGTTTGTGAAATTCGAATGGTTGTGAATGATCTGGGTGTATGAAAACGGTCAGAGGCCGACCGGGATACGGGCGTCTGAAAATCCTCCTGTCTCGGCTTCTGCTCACAGCGAGTCCCGGTTCTGAAGGTCCTTCCTGTCTCGGCTTCTGCTCGCTCATTAAGCTCAGAATTATCAAATGCTGTCTCCACTGAACGGAGAAGAGAAGATGAGATTTCAGCCACTTTATTATGAATATTGGTCCAATTCTAATTTTCATGAACTGTAGGGATGTATGGAAACAGTCAGTGACCGAGGGGAAACATTTTCCCGTCTGTGGACTCACAGTGAGTCACGCGTTTGAAAGTCTTGCTGTCTCGGCTTCAGCTCACAGCGAGTCCCGCGTCTGAAGGTCCTCCTGTCTCGGCTTCTGCTCACAGCGAGACCCGCGTCTGAAGGTCCTCCTGTCTCGGCTTCTGCTCACAGTGATTCCCGGTTCTGAAGGTCCTTCCTGTCTCGGCTTCTGCTCGCTCACTAAGCTCAGAATGAAAAACTGCTGTCTAGTGAAAGGAGAGGAGAAAGTAAAATCTCATTCACTTTTATATGAATATTGGTCCAATTCTATTGATCATGTACAGTCGGGATGTATGGAAACAGTCTGTGACCGAGGGGAAACATTTTCCCGTCTGTGGACTCACAGTGAGTCCCGCGTCTGAAAGTCTTGCTGTCTCGGCTTCTGCTCACAGCGAGTCCCGCGTCTGAAGGTCCTCCTGTCTCGGCTTCTGCTCGCTCATTAAGCTCAGAATTATCAAATTCTGTCTCCACTGAACGGAGAAGAGAAGATGAGATTTCAGTCACTTTACTATGAATATTGGTCCAATTCTAATTTTCATGAACTGTAGGGATGTATGGAAACAGTCTGTGACCAAGGGGAAACATTTTCCCGTCTGTGGACTCACAGTGAGTCACGCGTCTGAAAGTCTTGCTGTCTCGGATTCTGCTCACAGCGAGTCCCGGTTCTGAAGGTCCTTCCTGTCTCGGCTTCTGCTCGCTCATTAAGCTCAGAATGAAAAACTGCTGTCTAGTGAAAGGAGAGGAGAAAGTAAAATCTCATTCACTTTTATATTAATATTGGTCCAATTCTATTGATCATGTACAGTCGGGATGTATGGAAACAGTCTGTGACCGAGGGGAAACATTTTCCCGTCTGTGGACTCACAGTGAGTCCCGCGTCTGAAAGTCTTGCTGTCTCGGCTTCTGCTCACAGCGAGTCCCGCGTCTGAAGGTCCTCCTGTCTCGGCTTCTGCTCACAGCGAGTCCCGCGTCTGAAGGTCCTCCTGTCTCGGCTTCTGCTCACAGTGATTCCCGCGTCTGGCAGTGCGCCTGTCTCGGCTTCTGCTCACAGCGAGTCCCGCGTCTGAAGGTCCTGCTGTCTCGGCTTCTGCTCGCTCACTAAGCTCAGAATGAAAAACTGCTGTCTAGTGAAAGGAGAGGAGAAAGTAAAATCTCATTCACGTTTATATGAATATTGGTCAAATTCTATTGTTCATGTACAGTCGGGATGTATGGAAACCGTGAGCCGCCGAGGGGGATCTTTTACCCGTCTGTCGACTCACATTGAGTCCCGCGTCTGAAAGTCCTCCTGTCTCGGCTTCTGCTCGCTCATTAAGCTCAGAATTATCAAATGCTGTCTCCACTGAACGGAGAAGAGAAGATGAGATTTCAGCCACTTTATTATGAATATTGGTCCAATTCTAATTTTCATGAACTGTAGGGATGTATGGAAACAGTCAGTGACCGAGGGGAAACATTTTCCCGTCTGTGGACTCACAGTGAGTCCCGCGTCTGAATGTCCTCCTGTCACGGCTTCTGCTCACAGTGAGTCCCGCGTCTGAAAGTCCTCCTGTCTCGGCTTCTGCTCGCTCACTAAGCTCAGAATGAAAAACTGCTGTCTAGTGAAAAGAGAGGAGAAAGTAAAATCTCAACCAATTTAATAAAAGTGTTTGTCAAATTCTAATGTTCATCAACAATCTGGGTGTATGAAAGTGGCCGAGGGAGATTTTTTTCCCTTCTCTGGACTCACACTGAGTATGGTATCTGAAAGTCTTCGTGTATCCGCTTCTGCTCTCTCATTAAGCTCACAATTAACGACTGCTGTCTCATGTGAAAGGAGAGACCTTCTTTAGAGGCTGCATTTCAGACCAGTGTGTGAAAAAGCCCGAAAATCCACGTATCGCTGCTCAATATCTAATGTTTATCAACTTTCATTTCATGAATAAACAAAATAGACAGCAGTCTGAGGCCAGTGAGTCAACATCTGAGTTTTACTTCTTTGTGTCGCTGATAAAGCTCACAATTAACAAATGCTGTCTCAAGCGAAAGGAGAGGAGAAAATGACAATTCAGCCACTTTAATATGAATGTTTGTGAAATTCGAATGGTTGTGAATGATCTGGGTGTATGAAAACGGTCAGAGGCCGACCGGGATACGGGCGTCTGAAAATCCTCCTGTCTCGGCTTCTGCTCACAGCGAGTCCCGGTTCTGAAGGTCCTTCCTGTCTCGGCTTCTGCTCGCTCATTAAGCTCAGAATTATCAAATGCTGTCTCCACTGAACGGAGAAGAGAAGATGAGATTTCAGCCACTTTATTATGAATATTGGTCCAATTCTAATTTTCATGAACTGTAGGGATGTATGGAAACAGTCAGTGACCGAGGGGAAACATTTTCCCGTCTGTGGACTCACAGTGAGTCACGCGTTTGAAAGTCTTGCTGTCTCGGCTTCAGCTCACAGCGAGTCCCGCGTCTGAAGGTCCTCCTGTCTCGGCTTCTGCTCACAGCGAGACCCGCGTCTGAAGGTCCTCCTGTCTCGGCTTCTGCTCACAGTGATTCCCGCGTCTGACAGTGCGCCTGTCTCGGCTTCTGCTCACAGCGAGTCCCGGTTCTGAAGGTCCTTCCTGTCTCGGCTTCTGCTCGCTCACTAAGCTCAGAATGAAAAACTGCTGTCTAGTGAAAGGAGAGGAGAAAGTAAAATCTCATTCACTTTTATATGAATATTGGTCCAATTCTATTGATCATGTACAGTCGGGATGTATGGAAACAGTCTGTGACCGAGGGGAAACATTTTCCCGTCTGTGGACTCACAGTGAGTCCCGCGTCTGAAAGTCTTGCTGTCTCGGCTTCTGCTCACAGCGAGTCCCGCGTCTGAAGGTCCTCCTGTCTCGGCTTCTGCTCGCTCATTAAGCTCAGAATTATCAAATTCTGTCTCCACTGAACGGAGAAGAGAAGATGAGATTTCAGTCACTTTACTATGAATATTGGTCCAATTCTAATTTTCATGAACTGTAGGGATGTATGGAAACAGTCTGTGACCAAGGGGAAACATTTTCCCGTCTGTGGACTCACAGTGAGTCACGCGTCTGAAAGTCTTGCTGTCTCGGATTCTGCTCACAGCGAGTCCCGGTTCTGAAGGTCCTTCCTGTCTCGGCTTCTGCTCGCACATTAAGCTCAGAATGAAAAACTGCTGTCTAGTGAAAGGAGAGGAGAAAGTAAAATCTCATTCACTTTTATATTAATATTGGTCCAATTCTATTGATCATGTACAGTCGGGATGTATGGAAACAGTCTGTGACCGAGGGGAAACATTTTCCCGTCTGTGGACTCACAGTGAGTCCCGCGTCTGAAAGTCTTGCTGTCTCGGCTTCTGCTCACAGCGAGTCCCGCGTCTGAAGGTCCTCCTGTCTCGGCTTCTGCTCACAGCGAGTCCCGCGTCTGAAGGTCCTCCTGTCTCGGCTTCTGCTCACAGTGATTCCCGCGTCTGGCAGTGCGCCTGTCTCGGCTTCTGCTCACAGCGAGTCCCGCGTCTGAAGGTCCTGCTGTCTCGGCTTCTGCTCGCTCACTAAGCTCAGAATGAAAAACTGCTGTCTAGTGAAAGGAGAGGAGAAAGTAAAATCTCATTCACGTTTATATGAATATTGGTCAAATTCTATTGTTCATGTACAGTCGGGATGTATGGAAACCGTGAGCCGCCGAGGGGGATCTTTTACCCGTCTGTCGACTCACATTGAGTCCCGCGTCTGAAAGTCCTCCTGTCTCGGCTTCTGCTCGCTCATTAAGCTCAGAATTATCAAATGCTGTCTCCACTGAACGGAGAAGAGAAGATGAGATTTCAGCCACTTTACTTATGAATATTGGTCCAATTCTAATTTTCATGAACTGTAGGGATGTATGGAAACAGTCAGTGACCGAGGGGAAACATTTTCCCGTCTGTGGACTCACAGTGAGTCCCGCGTCTGAATGTCCTCCTGTCACGGCTTCTGCTCACAGTGAGTCCCGCGTCTGAAAGTCCTCCTGTCTCGGCTTCTGCTCGCTCACTAAGCTCAGAATGAAAAACTGCTGTCTAGTGAAAAGAGAGGAGAAAGTAAAATCTCAACCAATTTAATAAAAGTGTTTGTCAAATTCTAATGTTCATCAACAATCTGGGTGTATGAAAGTGGCCGAGGGAGATTTTTTTCCCTTCTCTGGACTCACACTGAGTATGGTATCTGAAAGTCTTCGTGTATCCGCTTCTGCTCTCTCATTAAGCTCACAATTAACGACTGCTGTCTCATGTGAAAGGAGAGACCTTCTTTAGAGGCTGCATTTCAGACCAGTGTGTGAAAAAGCCCGAAAATCCACGTATCGCTGCTCAATATCTAATGTTTATCAACTTTCATTTCATGAATAAACAAAATAGACAGCAGTCTGAGGCCAGTGAGTCAACATCTGAGTTTTACTTCTTTGTGTCGCTGATAAAGCTCACAATTAACAAATGCTGTCTCAAGCGAAAGGAGAGGAGAAAATGACAATTCAGCCACTTTAATATGAATGTTTGTGAAATTCGAATGGTTGTGAATGATCTGGGTGTATGAAAACGGTCAGAGGCCGACCGGGATACGGGCGTCTGAAAATCCTCCTGTCTCGGCTTCTGCTCACAGCGAGTCCCGGTTCTGAAGGTCCTTCCTGTCTCGGCTTCTGCTCGCTCATTAAGCTCAGAATTATCAAATGCTGTCTCCACTGAACGGAGAAGAGAAGATGAGATTTCAGCCACTTTATTATGAATATTGGTCCAATTCTAATTTTCATGAACTGTAGGGATGTATGGAAACAGTCAGTGACCGAGGGGAAACATTTTCCCGTCTGTGGACTCACAGTGAGTCACGCGTTTGAAAGTCTTGCTGTCTCGGCTTCAGCTCACAGCGAGTCCCGCGTCTGAAGGTCCTCCTGTCTCGGCTTCTGCTCACAGCGAGACCCGCGTCTGAAGGTCCTCCTGTCTCGGCTTCTGCTCACAGTGATTCCCGGTTCTGAAGGTCCTTCCTGTCTCGGCTTCTGCTCGCTCACTAAGCTCAGAATGAAAAACTGCTGTCTAGTGAAAGGAGAGGAGAAAGTAAAATCTCATTCACTTTTATATGAATATTGGTCCAATTCTATTGATCATGTACAGTCGGGATGTATGGAAACAGTCTGTGACCGAGGGGAAACATTTTCCCGTCTGTGGACTCACAGTGAGTCCCGCGTCTGAAAGTCTTGCTGTCTCGGCTTCTGCTCACAGCGAGTCCCGCGTCTGAAGGTCCTCCTGTCTCGGCTTCTGCTCGCTCATTAAGCTCAGAATTATCAAATTCTGTCTCCACTGAACGGAGAAGAGAAGATGAGATTTCAGTCACTTTACTATGAATATTGGTCCAATTCTAATTTTCATGAACTGTAGGGATGTATGGAAACAGTCTGTGACCAAGGGGAAACATTTTCCCGTCTGTGGACTCACAGTGAGTCACGCGTCTGAAAGTCTTGCTGTCTCGGCTTCTGCTCACAGCGAGTCCCGGTTCTGAAGGTCCTTCCTGTCTCGGCTTCTGCTCGCTCATTAAGCTCAGAATGAAAAACTGCTGTCTAGTGAAAGGAGAGGAGAAAGTAAAATCTCATTCACTTTTATATGAATATTGGTCCAATTCTATTGATCATGTACAGTCGGGATGTATGGAAACAGTCTGTGACCGAGGGGAAACATTTTCCCGTCTGTGGACTCACAGTGAGTCCCGCGTCTGAAAGTCTTGCTGTCTCGGCTTCTGCTCACAGCGAGTCCCGCGTCTGAAGGTCCTCCTGTCTCGGCTTCTGCTCACAGCGAGTCCCGCGTCTGAAGGTCCTCCTGTCTCGGCTTCTGCTCACAGTGATTCCCGCGTCTGGCAGTGCGCCTGTCTCGGCTTCTGCTCACAGCGAGTCCCGCGTCTGAAGGTCCTGCTGTCTCGGCTTCTGCTCGCTCACTAAGCTCAGAATGAAAAACTGCTGTCTAGTGAAAGGAGAGGAGAAAGTAAAATCTCATTCACGTTTATATGAATATTGGTCAAATTCTATTGTTCATGTACAGTCGGGATGTATGGAAACCGTGAGCCGCCGAGGGGGATCTTTTACCCGTCTGTCGACTCACATTGAGTCCCGCGTCTGAAAGTCCTCCTGTCTCGGCTTCTGCTCGCTCATTAAGCTCAGAATTATCAAATGCTGTCTCCACTGAACGGAGAAGAGAAGATGAGATTTCAGCCACTTTATTATGAATATTGGTCCAATTCTAATTTTCATGAACTGTAGGGATGTATGGAAACAGTCAGTGACCGAGGGGAAACATTTTCCCGTCTGTGGACTCACAGTGAGTCCCGCGTCTGAATGTCCTCCTGTCACGGCTTCTGCTCACAGTGAGTCCCGCGTCTGAAAGTCCTCCTGTCTCGGCTTCTGCTCGCTCACTAAGCTCAGAATGAAAAACTGCTGTCTAGTGAAAAGAGAGGAGAAAGTAAAATCTCAACCAATTTAATAAAAGTGTTTGTCAAATTCTAATGTTCATCAACAATCTGGGTGTATGAAAGTGGCCGAGGGAGATTTTTTTCCCTTCTCTGGACTCACACTGAGTATGGTATCTGAAAGTCTTCGTGTATCCGCTTCTGCTCTCTCATTAAGCTCACAATTAACGACTGCTGTCTCATGTGAAAGGAGAGACCTTCTTTAGAGGCTGCATTTCAGACCAGTGTGTGAAAAAGCCCGAAAATCCACGTATCGCTGCTCAATATCTAATGTTTATCAACTTTCATTTCATGAATAAACAAAATAGACAGCAGTCTGAGGCCAGTGAGTCAACATCTGAGTTTTACTTCTTTGTGTCGCTGATAAAGCTCACAATTAACAAATGCTGTCTCAAGCGAAAGGAGAGGAGAAAATGACAATTCAGCCACTTTAATATGAATGTTTGTGAAATTCGAATGGTTGTGAATGATCTGGGTGTATGAAAACGGTCAGAGGCCGACCGGGATACGGGCGTCTGAAAATCCTCCTGTCTCGGCTTCTGCTCACAGCGAGTCCCGGTTCTGAAGGTCCTTCCTGTCTCGGCTTCTGCTCGCTCATTAAGCTCAGAATTATCAAATGCTGTCTCCACTGAACGGAGAAGAGAAGATGAGATTTCAGCCACTTTATTATGAATATTGGTCCAATTCTAATTTTCATGAACTGTAGGGATGTATGGAAACAGTCAGTGACCGGGGAAACATTTTCCCGTCTGTGGACTCACAGTGAGTCACGCGTTGAAAGTCTTGCTGTCTCGGCTTCTGCTCACAGCGAGTCCCGGTTCTGAAGGTCCTTCCTGTCTCGGCTTCTGCTCGCTCATTAAGCTCAGAATGAAAAACTGCTGTCTAGTGAAAGGAGAGGAGAAAGTAAAATCTCATTCACTTTTATATGAATATTGGTCCAATTCTATTGATCATGTACAGTCGGGATGTATGGAAACAGTCTGTGACCGAGGGGAAACATTTTCCCGTCTGTGGACTCACAGTGAGTCCCGCGTCTGAAAGTCTTGCTGTCTCGGCTTCTGCTCACAGCGAGTCCCGCGTCTGAAGGTCCTCCTGTCTCGGCTTCTGCTCACAGCGAGTCCCGCGTCTGAAGGTCCTCTGTCTCTTCTGTCACAGTGAGTCTCAGTCTCTGCTCACAGTGATTCCCGTCTGAGTCTGTCTCGGATTCTGCTCACAGCGATTCCCGCGTCTGAAGGTCCTGCTGTCTCGGCTTCTGCTCGCTCACTAAGCTCAGAATGAAAAACTGCTGTCTAGTGAAAGGAGAGGAGAAAGTAAAATCTCATTCACGTTTATATGAATATTGGTCAAATTCTATTGTTCATGTACAGTCGGGATGTATGGAAACCGTGAGCCGCCGGAGGGGGATCTTTTACCCGTCTGTCGACTCACATTGAGTCCCGCGTCTGAAAGTCCTCCTGTCTCGGCTTCTGCTCGCTCATTAAGCTCAGAATTATCAAATGCTGTCTCCACTGAACGGAGAAGAGAAGATGAGATTTCAGCCACTTTACTTATGAATATTGGTCCAATTCTAATTTTCATGAACTGTAGGGATGTATGGAAACAGTCAGTGACCGAGGGGAAACATTTTCCCGTCTGTGGACTCACAGTGAGTCCCGCGTCTGAATGTCCTCCTGTCACGGCTTCTGCTCACAGTGAGTCCCGCGTCTGAAAGTCCTCCTGTCTCGGCTTCTGCTCGCTCACTAAGCTCAGAATGAAAAACTGCTGTCTAGTGAAAAGAGAGGAGAAAGTAAAATCTCAACCAATTTAATAAAAGTGTTTGTCAAATTCTAATGTTCATCAACAATCTGGGTGTATGAAAGTGGCCGAGGGAGATTTTTTTCCCTTCTCTGGACTCACACTGAGTATGGTATCTGAAAGTCTTCGTGTATCCGCTTCTGCTCTCTCATTAAGCTCACAATTAACGACTGCTGTCTCATGTGAAAGGAGAGACCTTCTTTAGAGGCTGCATTTCAGACCAGTGTGTGAAAAAGCCCGAAAATCCACGTATCGCTGCTCAATATCTAATGTTTATCAACTTTCATTTCATGAATAAACAAAATAGACAGCAGTCTGAGGCCAGTGAGTCAACATCTGAGTTTTACTTCTTTGTGTCGCTGATAAAGCTCACAATTAACAAATGCTGTCTCAAGCGAAAGGAGAGGAGAAAATGACAATTCAGCCACTTTAATATGAATGTTTGTGAAATTCGAATGGTTGTGAATGATCTGGGTGTATGAAAACGGTCAGAGGCCGACCGGGATACGGGCGTCTGAAAATCCTCCTGTCTCGGCTTCTGCTCACAGCGAGTCCCGGTTCTGAAGGTCCTTCCTGTCTCGGCTTCTGCTCGCTCATTAAGCTCAGAATTATCAAATGCTGTCTCCACTGAACGGAGAAGAGAAGATGAGATTTCAGCCACTTTATTATGAATATTGGTCCAATTCTAATTTTCATGAACTGTAGGGATGTATGGAAACAGTCAGTGACCGAGGGGAAACATTTTCCCGTCTGTGGACTCACAGTGAGTCACGCGTTTGAAAGTCTTGCTGTCTCGGCTTCAGCTCACAGCGAGTCCCGCGTCTGAAGGTCCTCCTGTCTCGGCTTCTGCTCACAGCGAGACCCGCGTCTGAAGGTCCTCCTGTCTCGGCTTCTGCTCACAGTGATTCCCGCGTCTGACAGTGCGCCTGTCTCGGCTTCTGCTCACAGCGAGTCCCGGTTCTGAAGGTCCTTCCTGTCTCGGCTTCTGCTCGCTCACTAAGCTCAGAATGAAAAACTGCTGTCTAGTGAAAGGAGAGGAGAAAGTAAAATCTCATTCACTTTTATATGAATATTGGTCCAATTCTATTGATCATGTACAGTCGGGATGTATGGAAACAGTCTGTGACCGAGGGGAAACATTTTCCCGTCTGTGGACTCACAGTGAGTCCCGCGTCTGAAAGTCTTGCTGTCTCGGCTTCTGCTCACAGCGAGTCCCGCGTCTGAAGGTCCTCCTGTCTCGGCTTCTGCTCGCTCATTAAGCTCAGAATTATCAAATTCTGTCTCCACTGAACGGAGAAGAGAAGATGAGATTTCAGTCACTTTACTATGAATATTGGTCCAATTCTAATTTTCATGAACTGTAGGGATGTATGGAAACAGTCTGTGACCAAGGGGAAACATTTTCCCGTCTGTGGACTCACAGTGAGTCACGCGTCTGAAAGTCTTGCTGTCTCGGATTCTGCTCACAGCGAGTCCCGGTTCTGAAGGTCCTTCCTGTCTCGGCTTCTGCTCGCTCATTAAGCTCAGAATGAAAAACTGCTGTCTAGTGAAAGGAGAGGAGAAAGTAAAATCTCATTCACTTTTATATTAATATTGGTCCAATTCTATTGATCATGTACAGTCGGGATGTATGGAAACAGTCTGTGACCGAGGGGAAACATTTTCCCGTCTGTGGACTCACAGTGAGTCCCGCGTCTGAAAGTCTTGCTGTCTCGGCTTCTGCTCACAGCGAGTCCCGCGTCTGAAGGTCCTCCTGTCTCGGCTTCTGCTCACAGCGAGTCCCGCGTCTGAAGGTCCTCCTGTCTCGGCTTCTGCTCACAGTGATTCCCGCGTCTGGCAGTGCGCCTGTCTCGGATTCTGCTCACAGTGATTCCCGCGTCTGAAGGTCCTGCTGTCTCGGATTCTGCTCACAGTGATTCCCGCGTCTGAAGGTCCTGCTGTCTCGGCTTCTGCTCGCTCACTAAGCTCAGAATGAAAAACTGCTGTCTAGTGAAAGGAGAGGAGAAAGTAAAATCTCATTCACGTTTATATGAATATTGGTCAAATTCTATTGTTCATGTACAGTCGGGATGTATGGAAACCGTGAGCCGCCGAGGGGGATCTTTTACCCGTCTGTCGACTCACATTGAGTCCCGCGTCTGAAAGTCCTCCTGTCTCGGCTTCTGCTCGCTCATTAAGCTCAGAATTATCAAATGCTGTCTCCACTGAACGGAGAAGAGAAGATGAGATTTCAGCCACTTTATTATGAATATTGGTCCAATTCTAATTTTCATGAACTGTAGGGATGTATGGAAACAGTCAGTGACCGAGGGGAAACATTTTCCCGTCTGTGGACTCACAGTGAGTCCCGCGTCTGAATGTCCTCCTGTCACGGCTTCTGCTCACAGTGAGTCCCGCGTCTGAAAGTCCTCCTGTCTCGGCTTCTGCTCGCTCACTAAGCTCAGAATGAAAAACTGCTGTCTAGTGAAAAGAGAGGAGAAAGTAAAATCTCAACCAATTTAATAAAAGTGTTTGTCAAATTCTAATGTTCATCAACAATCTGGGTGTATGAAAGTGGCCGAGGGAGATTTTTTTCCCTTCTCTGGACTCACACTGAGTATGGTATCTGAAAGTCTTCGTGTATCCGCTTCTGCTCTCTCATTAAGCTCACAATTAACGACTGCTGTCTCATGTGAAAGGAGAGACCTTCTTTAGAGGCTGCATTTCAGACCAGTGTGTGAAAAAGCCCGAAAATCCACGTATCGCTGCTCAATATCTAATGTTTATCAACTTTCATTTCATGAATAAACAAAATAGACAGCAGTCTGAGGCCAGTGAGTCAACATCTGAGTTTTACTTCTTTGTGTCGCTGATAAAGCTCACAATTAACAAATGCTGTCTCAAGCGAAAGGAGAGGAGAAAATGACAATTCAGCCACTTTAATATGAATGTTTGTGAAATTCGAATGGTTGTGAATGATCTGGGTGTATGAAAACGGTCAGAGGCCGACCGGGATACGGGCGTCTGAAAATCCTCCTGTCTCGGCTTCTGCTCACAGCGAGTCCCGGTTCTGAAGGTCCTTCCTGTCTCGGCTTCTGCTCGCTCATTAAGCTCAGAATTATCAAATGCTGTCTCCACTGAACGGAGAAGAGAAGATGAGATTTCAGCCACTTTATTATGAATATTGGTCCAATTCTAATTTTCATGAACTGTAGGGATGTATGGAAACAGTCAGTGACCGAGGGGAAACATTTTCCCGTCTGTGGACTCACAGTGAGTCACGCGTTTGAAAGTCTTGCTGTCTCGGCTTCAGCTCACAGCGAGTCCCGCGTCTGAAGGTCCTCCTGTCTCGGCTTCTGCTCACAGCGAGACCCGCGTCTGAAGGTCCTCCTGTCTCGGCTTCTGCTCACAGTGATTCCCGCGTCTGACAGTGCGCCTGTCTCGGCTTCTGCTCACAGCGAGTCCCGGTTCTGAAGGTCCTTCCTGTCTCGGCTTCTGCTCGCTCACTAAGCTCAGAATGAAAAACTGCTGTCTAGTGAAAGGAGAGGAGAAAGTAAAATCTCATTCACTTTTATATGAATATTGGTCCAATTCTATTGATCATGTACAGTCGGGATGTATGGAAACAGTCTGTGACCGAGGGGAAACATTTTCCCGTCTGTGGACTCACAGTGAGTCCCGCGTCTGAAAGTCTTGCTGTCTCGGCTTCTGCTCACAGCGAGTCCCGCGTCTGAAGGTCCTCCTGTCTCGGCTTCTGCTCGCTCATTAAGCTCAGAATTATCAAATTCTGTCTCCACTGAACGGAGAAGAGAAGATGAGATTTCAGTCACTTTACTATGAATATTGGTCCAATTCTAATTTTCATGAACTGTAGGGATGTATGGAAACAGTCTGTGACCAAGGGGAAACATTTTCCCGTCTGTGGACTCACAGTGAGTCACGCGTCTGAAAGTCTTGCTGTCTCGGATTCTGCTCACAGCGAGTCCCGGTTCTGAAGGTCCTTCCTGTCTCGGCTTCTGCTCGCATCATTAAGCTCAGAATGAAAAACTGCTGTCTAGTGAAAGGAGAGGAGAAAGTAAAATCTCATTCACTTTTATATTAATATTGGTCCAATTCTATTGATCATGTACAGTCGGGATGTATGGAAACAGTCTGTGACCGAGGGGAAACATTTTCCCGTCTGTGGACTCACAGTGAGTCCCGCGTCTGAAAGTCTTGCTGTCTCGGCTTCTGCTCACAGCGAGTCCCGCGTCTGAAGGTCCTCCTGTCTCGGCTTCTGCTCACAGCGAGTCCCGCGTCTGAAGGTCCTCCTGTCTCGGCTTCTGCTCACAGTGATTCCCGCGTCTGGCAGTGCGCCTGTCTCGGCTTCTGCTCACAGCGAGTCCCGCGTCTGAAGGTCCTGCTGTCTCGGCTTCTGCTCGCTCACTAAGCTCAGAATGAAAAACTGCTGTCTAGTGAAAGGAGAGGAGAAAGTAAAATCTCATTCACGTTTATATGAATATTGGTCAAATTCTATTGTTCATGTACAGTCGGGATGTATGGAAACCGTGAGCCGCCGAGGGGGATCTTTTACCCGTCTGTCGACTCACATTGAGTCCCGCGTCTGAACGTCCTCCTGTCTCGGCTTCTGCTCGCTCATTAAGCTCAGAATTATCAAATGCTGTCTCCACTGAACGGAGAAGAGAAGATGAGATTTCAGCCACTTTATTATGAATATTGGTCCAATTCTAATTTTCATGAACTGTAGGGATGTATGGAAACAGTCAGTGACCGAGGGGAAACATTTTCCCGTCTGTGGACTCACAGTGAGTCCCGCGTCTGAATGTCCTCCTGTCACGGCTTCTGCTCACAGTGAGTCCCGCGTCTGAAAGTCCTCCTGTCTCGGCTTCTGCTCGCTCACTAAGCTCAGAATGAAAAACTGCTGTCTAGTGAAAAGAGAGGAGAAAGTAAAATCTCAACCAATTTAATAAAAGTGTTTGTCAAATTCTAATGTTCATCAACAATCTGGGTGTATGAAAGTGGCCGAGGGAGATTTTTTTCCCTTCTCTGGACTCACACTGAGTATGGTATCTGAAAGTCTTCGTGTATCCGCTTCTGCTCTCTCATTAAGCTCACAATTAACGACTGCTGTCTCATGTGAAAGGAGAGACCTTCTTTAGAGGCTGCATTTCAGACCAGTGTGTGAAAAAGCCCGAAAATCCACGTATCGCTGCTCAATATCTAATGTTTATCAACTTTCATTTCATGAATAAACAAAATAGACAGCAGTCTGAGGCCAGTGAGTCAACATCTGAGTTTTACTTCTTTGTGTCGCTGATAAAGCTCACAATTAACAAATGCTGTCTCAAGCGAAAGGAGAGGAGAAAATGACAATTCAGCCACTTTAATATGAATGTTTGTGAAATTCGAATGGTTGTGAATGATCTGGGTGTATGAAAACGGTCAGAGGCCGACCGGGATACGGGCGTCTGAAAATCCTCCTGTCTCGGCTTCTGCTCACAGCGAGTCCCGGTTCTGAAGGTCCTTCCTGTCTCGGCTTCTGCTCGCTCATTAAGCTCAGAATTATCAAATGCTGTCTCCACTGAACGGAGAAGAGAAGATGAGATTTCAGCCACTTTATTATGAATATTGGTCCAATTCTAATTTTCATGAACTGTAGGGATGTATGGAAACAGTCAGTGACCGAGGGGAAACATTTTCCCGTCTGTGGACTCACAGTGAGTCACGCGTTTGAAAGTCTTGCTGTCTCGGCTTCAGCTCACAGCGAGTCCCGCGTCTGAAGGTCCTCCTGTCTCGGCTTCTGCTCACAGCGAGACCCGCGTCTGAAGGTCCTCCTGTCTCGGCTTCTGCTCACAGTGATTCCCCGGTTCTGAAGGTCCTTCCTGTCTCGGCTTCTGCTCGCTCACTAAGCTCAGAATGAAAAA
Source organism: Lates calcarifer (assembly GCF_001640805.2). Taxonomy (NCBI): domain Eukaryota; kingdom Metazoa; phylum Chordata; class Actinopteri; family Centropomidae; genus Lates; species Lates calcarifer. The sequence continues at coordinate 23,610 of NW_026116185.1, forward strand.
CTGCTGTCTAGTGAAAGGAGAGGAGAAAGTAAAATCTCATTCACTTTTATATGAATATTGGTCCAATTCTATTGATCATGTACAGTCGGGATGTATGGAAACAGTCTGTGACCGAGGGGAAACATTTTCCCGTCTGTGGACTCACAGTGAGTCCCGCGTCTGAAAGTCTTGCTGTCTCGGCTTCTGCTCACAGCGAGTCCCGCGTCTGAAGGTCCTCCTGTCTCGGCTTCTGCTCGCTCATTAAGCTCAGAATTATCAAATTCTGTCTCCACTGAACGGAGAAGAGAAGATGAGATTTCAGTCACTTTACTATGAATATTGGTCCAATTCTAATTTTCATGAACTGTAGGGATGTATGGAAACAGTCTGTGACCAAGGGGAAACATTTTCCCGTCTGTGGACTCACAGTGAGTCACGCGTCTGAAAGTCTTGCTGTCTCGGATTCTGCTCACAGCGAGTCCCGGTTCTGAAGGTCCTTCCTGTCTCGGCTTCTGCTCGCTCATTAAGCTCAGAATGAAAAACTGCTGTCTAGTGAAAGGAGAGGAGAAAGTAAAATCTCATTCACTTTTATATTAATATTGGTCCAATTCTATTGATCATGTACAGTCGGGATGTATGGAAACAGTCTGTGACCGAGGGGAAACATTTTCCCGTCTGTGGACTCACAGTGAGTCCCGCGTCTGAAAGTCTTGCTGTCTCGGCTTCTGCTCACAGCGAGTCCCGCGTCTGAAGGTCCTCCTGTCTCGGCTTCTGCTCACAGCGAGTCCCGCGTCTGAAGGTCCTCCTGTCTCGGCTTCTGCTCACAGTGATTCCCGCGTCTGGCAGTGCGCCTGTCTCGGCTTCTGCTCACAGCGAGTCCCGCGTCTGAAGGTCCTGCTGTCTCGGCTTCTGCTCGCTCACTAAGCTCAGAATGAAAAACTGCTGTCTAGTGAAAGGAGAGGAGAAAGTAAAATCTCATTCACGTTTATATGAATATTGGTCAAATTCTATTGTTCATGTACAGTCGGGATGTATGGAAACCGTGAGCCGCCGAGGGGGATCTTTTACCCGTCTGTCGACTCACATTGAGTCCCGCGTCTGAAAGTCCTCCTGTCTCGGCTTCTGCTCGCTCATTAAGCTCAGAATTATCAAATGCTGTCTCCACTGAACGGAGAAGAGAAGATGAGATTTCAGCCACTTTACTATGAATATTGGTCCAATTCTAATTTTCATGAACTGTAGGGATGTATGGAAACAGTCAGTGACCGAGGGGAAACATTTTCCCGTCTGTGGACTCACAGTGAGTCCCGCGTCTGAATGTCCTCCTGTCACGGCTTCTGCTCACAGTGAGTCCCGCGTCTGAAAGTCCTCCTGTCTCGGCTTCTGCTCGCTCACTAAGCTCAGAATGAAAAACTGCTGTCTAGTGAAAAGAGAGGAGAAAGTAAAATCTCAACCAATTTAATAAAAGTGTTTGTCAAATTCTAATGTTCATCAACAATCTGGGTGTATGAAAGTGGCCGAGGGAGATTTTTTTCCCTTCTCTGGACTCACACTGAGTATGGTATCTGAAAGTCTTCGTGTATCCGCTTCTGCTCTCTCATTAAGCTCACAATTAACGACTGCTGTCTCATGTGAAAGGAGAGACCTTCTTTAGAGGCTGCATTTCAGACCAGTGTGTGAAAAAGCCCGAAAATCCACGTATCGCTGCTCAATATCTAATGTTTATCAACTTTCATTTCATGAATAAACAAAATAGACAGCAGTCTGAGGCCAGTGAGTCAACATCTGCGTTTTACTTCTTTGTGTCGCTGATAAAGCTCACAATTAACAAATGCTGTCTCAAGCGAAAGGAGAGGAGAAAATGACAATTCAGCCACTTTAATATGAATGTTTGTGAAATTCGAATGGTTGTGAATGATCTGGGTGTATGAAAACGGTCAGAGGCCGACCGGGATACGGGCGTCTGAAAATCCTCCTGTCTCGGCTTCTGCTCACAGCGAGTCCCGGTTCTGAAGGTCCTTCCTGTCTCGGCTTCTGCTCGCTCATTAAGCTCAGAATTATCAAATGCTGTCTCCACTGAACGGAGAAGAGAAGATGAGATTTCAGCCACTTTATTATGAATATTGGTCCAATTCTAATTTTCATGAACTGTAGGGATGTATGGAAACAGTCAGTGACCGAGGGGAAACATTTTCCCGTCTGTGGACTCACAGTGAGTCACGCGTTTGAAAGTCTTGCTGTCTCGGCTTCAGCTCACAGCGAGTCCCGCGTCTGAAGGTCCTCCTGTCTCGGCTTCTGCTCACAGCGAGACCCGCGTCTGAAGGTCCTCCTGTCTCGGCTTCTGCTCACAGTGATTCCCGCGTCTGACAGTGCGCCTGTCTCGGCTTCTGCTCACAGCGAGTCCCGGTTCTGAAGGTCCTTCCTGTCTCGGCTTCTGCTCGCTCACTAAGCTCAGAATGAAAAACTGCTGTCTAGTGAAAGGAGAGGAGAAAGTAAAATCTCATTCACTTTTATATGAATATTGGTCCAATTCTATTGATCATGTACAGTCGGGATGTATGGAAACAGTCTGTGACCGAGGGGAAACATTTTCCCGTCTGTGGACTCACAGTGAGTCCCGCGTCTGAAAGTCTTGCTGTCTCGGCTTCTGCTCACAGCGAGTCCCGCGTCTGAAGGTCCTCCTGTCTCGGCTTCTGCTCGCTCATTAAGCTCAGAATTATCAAATTCTGTCTCCACTGAACGGAGAAGAGAAGATGAGATTTCAGTCACTTTACTATGAATATTGGTCCAATTCTAATTTTCATGAACTGTAGGGATGTATGGAAACAGTCTGTGACCAAGGGGAAACATTTTCCCGTCTGTGGACTCACAGTGAGTCACGCGTCTGAAAGTCTTGCTGTCTCGGATTCTGCTCACAGCGAGTCCCGGTTCTGAAGGTCCTTCCTGTCTCGGCTTCTGCTCGCTCATTAAGCTCAGAATGAAAAACTGCTGTCTAGTGAAAGGAGAGGAGAAAGTAAAATCTCATTCACTTTTATATGAATATTGGTCCAATTCTATTGATCATGTACAGTCGGGATGTATGGAAACAGTCTGTGACCGAGGGGAAACATTTTCCCGTCTGTGGACTCACAGTGAGTCCCGCGTCTGAAAGTCTTGCTGTCTCGGCTTCTGCTCACAGCGAGTCCCGCGTCTGAAGGTCCTCCTGTCTCGGCTTCTGCTCACAGCGAGTCCCGCGTCTGAAGGTCCTCCTGTCTCGGCTTCTGCTCACAGTGATTCCCGCGTCTGGCAGTGCGCCTGTCTCGGCTTCTGCTCACAGCGAGTCCCGCGTCTGAAGGTCCTGCTGTCTCGGCTTCTGCTCGCTCACTAAGCTCAGAATGAAAAACTGCTGTCTAGTGAAAGGAGAGGAGAAAGTAAAATCTCATTCACGTTTATATGAATATTGGTCAAATTCTATTGTTCATGTACAGTCGGGATGTATGGAAACCGTGAGCCGCCGAGGGGGATCTTTTACCCGTCTGTCGACTCACATTGAGTCCCGCGTCTGAAAGTCCTCCTGTCTCGGCTTCTGCTCGCTCATTAAGCTCAGAATTATCAAATGCTGTCTCCACTGAACGGAGAAGAGAAGATGAGATTTCAGCCACTTTACTATGAATATTGGTCCAATTCTAATTTTCATGAACTGTAGGGATGTATGGAAACAGTCAGTGACCGAGGGGAAACATTTTCCCGTCTGTGGACTCACAGTGAGTCCCGCGTCTGAATGTCCTCCTGTCACGGCTTCTGCTCACAGTGAGTCCCGCGTCTGAAAGTCCTCCTGTCTCGGCTTCTGCTCGCTCACTAAGCTCAGAATGAAAAACTGCTGTCTAGTGAAAAGAGAGGAGAAAGTAAAATCTCAACCAATTTAATAAAAGTGTTTGTCAAATTCTAATGTTCATCAACAATCTGGGTGTATGAAAGTGGCCGAGGGAGATTTTTTTCCCTTCTCTGGACTCACACTGAGTATGGTATCTGAAAGTCTTCGTGTATCCGCTTCTGCTCTCTCATTAAGCTCACAATTAACGACTGCTGTCTCATGTGAAAGGAGAGACCTTCTTTAGAGGCTGCATTTCAGACCAGTGTGTGAAAAAGCCCGAAAATCCACGTATCGCTGCTCAATATCTAATGTTTATCAACTTTCATTTCATGAATAAACAAAATAGACAGCAGTCTGAGGCCAGTGAGTCAACATCTGAGTTTTACTTCTTTGTGTCGCTGATAAAGCTCACAATTAACAAATGCTGTCTCAAGCGAAAGGAGAGGAGAAAATGACAATTCAGCCACTTTAATATGAATGTTTGTGAAATTCGAATGGTTGTGAATGATCTGGGTGTATGAAAACGGTCAGAGGCCGACCGGGATACGGGCGTCTGAAAATCCTCCTGTCTCGGCTTCTGCTCACAGCGAGTCCCGGTTCTGAAGGTCCTTCCTGTCTCGGCTTCTGCTCGCTCATTAAGCTCAGAATTATCAAATGCTGTCTCCACTGAACGGAGAAGAGAAGATGAGATTTCAGCCACTTTATTATGAATATTGGTCCAATTCTAATTTTCATGAACTGTAGGGATGTATGGAAACAGTCAGTGACCGAGGGGAAACATTTTCCCGTCTGTGGACTCACAGTGAGTCACGCGTTTGAAAGTCTTGCTGTCTCGGCTTCAGCTCACAGCGAGTCCCGCGTCTGAAGGTCCTCCTGTCTCGGCTTCTGCTCACAGCGAGACCCGCGTCTGAAGGTCCTCCTGTCTCGGCTTCTGCTCACAGTGATTCCCGGTTCTGAAGGTCCTTCCTGTCTCGGCTTCTGCTCGCTCACTAAGCTCAGAATGAAAAACTGCTGTCTAGTGAAAGGAGAGGAGAAAGTAAAATCTCATTCACTTTTATATGAATATTGGTCCAATTCTATTGATCATGTACAGTCGGGATGTATGGAAACAGTCTGTGACCGAGGGGAAACATTTTCCCGTCTGTGGACTCACAGTGAGTCCCGCGTCTGAAAGTCTTGCTGTCTCGGCTTCTGCTCACAGCGAGTCCCGCGTCTGAAGGTCCTCCTGTCTCGGCTTCTGCTCGCTCATTAAGCTCAGAATTATCAAATTCTGTCTCCACTGAACGGAGAAGAGAAGATGAGATTTCAGTCACTTTACTATGAATATTGGTCCAATTCTAATTTTCATGAACTGTAGGGATGTATGGAAACAGTCTGTGACCAAGGGGAAACATTTTCCCGTCTGTGGACTCACAGTGAGTCACGCGTCTGAAAGTCTTGCTGTCTCGGCTTCTGCTCACAGCGAGTCCCGGTTCTGAAGGTCCTTCCTGTCTCGGCTTCTGCTCGCTCATTAAGCTCAGAATGAAAAACTGCTGTCTAGTGAAAGGAGAGGAGAAAGTAAAATCTCATTCACTTTTATATGAATATTGGTCCAATTCTATTGATCATGTACAGTCGGGATGTATGGAAACAGTCTGTGACCGAGGGGAAACATTTTCCCGTCTGTGGACTCACAGTGAGTCCCGCGTCTGAAAGTCTTGCTGTCTCGGCTTCTGCTCACAGCGAGTCCCGCGTCTGAAGGTCCTCCTGTCTCGGCTTCTGCTCACAGCGAGTCCCGCGTCTGAAGGTCCTCCTGTCTCGGCTTCTGCTCACAGTGATTCCCGCGTCTGGCAGTGCGCCTGTCTCGGCTTCTGCTCACAGCGAGTCCCGCGTCTGAAGGTCCTGCTGTCTCGGCTTCTGCTCGCTCACTAAGCTCAGAATGAAAAACTGCTGTCTAGTGAAAGGAGAGGAGAAAGTAAAATCTCATTCACGTTTATATGAATATTGGTCAAATTCTATTGTTCATGTACAGTCGGGATGTATGGAAACCGTGAGCCGCCGAGGGGGATCTTTTACCCGTCTGTCGACTCACATTGAGTCCCGCGTCTGAAAGTCCTCCTGTCTCGGCTTCTGCTCGCTCATTAAGCTCAGAATTATCAAATGCTGTCTCCACTGAACGGAGAAGAGAAGATGAGATTTCAGCCACTTTATTATGAATATTGGTCCAATTCTAATTTTCATGAACTGTAGGGATGTATGGAAACAGTCAGTGACCGAGGGGAAACATTTTCCCGTCTGTGGACTCACAGTGAGTCCCGCGTCTGAATGTCCTCCTGTCACGGCTTCTGCTCACAGTGAGTCCCGCGTCTGAAAGTCCTCCTGTCTCGGCTTCTGCTCGCTCACTAAGCTCAGAATGAAAAACTGCTGTCTAGTGAAAAGAGAGGAGAAAGTAAAATCTCAACCAATTTAATAAAAGTGTTTGTCAAATTCTAATGTTCATCAACAATCTGGGTGTATGAAAGTGGCCGAGGGAGATTTTTTTCCCTTCTCTGGACTCACACTGAGTATGGTATCTGAAAGTCTTCGTGTATCCGCTTCTGCTCTCTCATTAAGCTCACAATTAACGACTGCTGTCTCATGTGAAAGGAGAGACCTTCTTTAGAGGCTGCATTTCAGACCAGTGTGTGAAAAAGCCCGAAAATCCACGTATCGCTGCTCAATATCTAATGTTTATCAACTTTCATTTCATGAATAAACAAAATAGACAGCAGTCTGAGGCCAGTGAGTCAACATCTGAGTTTTACTTCTTTGTGTCGCTGATAAAGCTCACAATTAACAAATGCTGTCTCAAGCGAAAGGAGAGGAGAAAATGACAATTCAGCCACTTTAATATGAATGTTTGTGAAATTCGAATGGTTGTGAATGATCTGGGTGTATGAAAACGGTCAGAGGCCGACCGGGATACGGGCGTCTGAAAATCCTCCTGTCTCGGCTTCTGCTCACAGCGAGTCCCGGTTCTGAAGGTCCTTCCTGTCTCGGCTTCTGCTCGCTCATTAAGCTCAGAATTATCAAATGCTGTCTCCACTGAACGGAGAAGAGAAGATGAGATTTCAGCCACTTTATTATGAATATTGGTCCAATTCTAATTTTCATGAACTGTAGGGATGTATGGAAACAGTCAGTGACCGAGGGGAAACATTTTCCCGTCTGTGGACTCACAGTGAGTCACGCGTTTGAAAGTCTTGCTGTCTCGGCTTCAGCTCACAGCGAGTCCCGCGTCTGAAGGTCCTCCTGTCTCGGCTTCTGCTCACAGCGAGACCCGCGTCTGAAGGTCCTCCTGTCTCGGCTTCTGCTCACAGTGATTCCCGGTTCTGAAGGTCCTTCCTGTCTCGGCTTCTGCTCGCTCACTAAGCTCAGAATGAAAAACTGCTGTCTAGTGAAAGGAGAGGAGAAAGTAAAATCTCATTCACTTTTATATGAATATTGGTCCAATTCTATTGATCATGTACAGTCGGGATGTATGGAAACAGTCTGTGACCGAGGGGGAAACATTTTCCCGTCTGTGGACTCACAGTGAGTCCCGCGTCTGAAAGTCTTGCTGTCTCGGCTTCTGCTCACAGCGAGTCCCGCGTCTGAAGGTCCTCCTGTCTCGGCTTCTGCTCGCTCATTAAGCTCAGAATTATCAAATTCTGTCTCCACTGAACGGAGAAGAGAAGATGAGATTTCAGTCACTTTACTATGAATATTGGTCCAATTCTAATTTTCATGAACTGTAGGGATGTATGGAAACAGTCAGTGACCGAGGGGAAACATTTTCCCGTCTGTGGACTCACAGTGAGTCCCGCGTCTGAATGTCCTCCTGTCACGGCTTCTGCTCACAGTGAGTCCCGCGTCTGAAAGTCCTCCTGTCTCGGCTTCTGCTTGCTCACTAAGCTCAGAATGAAAAACTGCTGTCTAGTGAAAAGAGAGGAGAAAGTAAAATCTCAACCAATTTAATAAAAGTGTTTGTCAAATTCTAATGTTCATCAACAATCTGGGTGTATGAAAGTGGCCGAGGGAGATTTTTTTCCCTTCTCTGGACTCACACTGAGTATGGTATCTGAAAGTCTTCGTGTATCCGCTTCTGCTCTCTCATTAAGCTCACAATTAACGACTGCTGTCTCATGTGAAAGGAGAGACCTTCTTTAGAGGCTGCATTTCAGACCAGTGTGTGAAAAAGCCCGAAAATCCACGTATCGCTGCTCAATATCTAATGTTTATCAACTTTCATTTCATGAATAAACAAAATAGACAGCAGTCTGAGGCCAGTGAGTCAACATCTGAGTTTTACTTCTTTGTGTCGCTGATAAAGCTCACAATTAACAAATGCTGTCTCAAGCGAAAGGAGAGGAGAAAATGACAATTCAGCCACTTTAATATGAATGTTTGTGAAATTCGAATGGTTGTGAATGATCTGGGTGTATGAAAACGGTCAGAGGCCGACCGGGATACGGGCGTCTGAAAATCCTCCTGTCTCGGCTTCTGCTCACAGCGAGTCCCGGTTCTGAAGGTCCTTCCTGTCTCGGCTTCTGCTCGCTCATTAAGCTCAGAATTATCAAATGCTGTCTCCACTGAACGGAGAAGAGAAGATGAGATTTCAGCCACTTTATTATGAATATTGGTCCAATTCTAATTTTCATGAACTGTAGGGATGTATGGAAACAGTCAGTGACCGAGGGGAAACATTTTCCCGTCTGTGGACTCACAGTGAGTCACGCGTTTGAAAGTCTTGCTGTCTCGGCTTCAGCTCACAGCGAGTCCCGCGTCTGAAGGTCCTCCTGTCTCGGCTTCTGCTCACAGCGAGACCCGCGTCTGAAGGTCCTCCTGTCTCGGCTTCTGCTCACAGTGATTCCCGCGTCTGACAGTGCGCCTGTCTCGGCTTCTGCTCACAGCGAGTCCCGGTTCTGAAGGTCCTTCCTGTCTCGGCTTCTGCTCGCTCACTAAGCTCAGAATGAAAAACTGCTGTCTAGTGAAAGGAGAGGAGAAAGTAAAATCTCATTCACTTTTATATGAATATTGGTCCAATTCTATTGATCATGTACAGTCGGGATGTATGGAAACAGTCTGTGACCGAGGGGAAACATTTTCCCGTCTGTGGACTCACAGTGAGTCCCGCGTCTGAAAGTCTTGCTGTCTCGGCTTCTGCTCACAGCGAGTCCCGCGTCTGAAGGTCCTCCTGTCTCGGCTTCTGCTCGCTCATTAAGCTCAGAATTATCAAATTCTGTCTCCACTGAACGGAGAAGAGAAGATGAGATTTCAGTCACTTTACTATGAATATTGGTCCAATTCTAATTTTCATGAACTGTAGGGATGTATGGAAACAGTCTGTGACCAAGGGGAAACATTTTCCCGTCTGTGGACTCACAGTGAGTCACGCGTCTGAAAGTCTTGCTGTCTCGGATTCTGCTCACAGCGAGTCCCGGTTCTGAAGGTCCTTCCTGTCTCGGCTTCTGCTCGCTCATTAAGCTCAGAATGAAAAACTGCTGTCTAGTGAAAGGAGAGGTGAAAGTAAAATCTCATTCACTTTTATATTAATATTGGTCCAATTCTATTGATCATGTACAGTCGGGATGTATGGAAACAGTCTGTGACCGAGGGGAAACATTTTCCCGTCTGTGGACTCACAGTGAGTCCCGCGTCTGAAAGTCTTGCTGTCTCGGCTTCTGCTCACAGCGAGTCCCGCGTCTGAAGGTCCTCCTGTCTCGGGCTTCTGCTCCGATCCAGCTGAGGTCCCGTCCTCTGCCCGTCTGAAGGTCCCTCCCTCGCTCCTCCGGCTTCTGTGCTCTACAGTGATTTCCCGCAGTCTGTGCCAGTGTGCCGGCCCCTGTCTCCGGCTTCTGCTCACAGCTCGAGTTCCCCGCGTCTGAAGGTCCTGCGGTGCTGTCTCGGGGCTGTCCTGCTCCGCTCACTAAGCTCAGAATGAAAAACTGCTGTCTAGTGAAAGGAGAGGAGAAAGTAAAATCTCATTCACGTTTATATGAATATTGGTCAATTCTATTGTTCATGTACAGTCGGGATGTATGGAAACCGTGAGCCGCCGAGGGGATCTTTTACCCGTCTGTCGACTCACATTGAGTCCCGCGTCTGAAAGTCCTCCTGTCTCGGCTTCTGCTCGCTCATTAAGCTCAGAATTATCAAATGCTGTCTCCACTGAACGGAGAAGAGAAGATGAGATTTCAGCCACTTTATTATGAATATTGGTCCAATTCTAATTTTCATGAACTGTAGGGATGTATGGAAACAGTCAGTGACCGAGGGAAACATTTTCCCGTCTGTGGACTCACAGTGAGTCACGCGTTTGAAAGTCTTGCTGTCTCGGCTTCAGCTCACAGCGAGTCCCGCGTCTGAAGGTCCTCCTGTCTCGGCTTCTGCTCACAGCGAGACCCGCGTCTGAAGGTCCTCCTGTCTCGGCTTCTGCTCACAGTGATTCCCGGTTCTGAAGGTCCTTCCTGTCTCGGCTTCTGCTCGCTCACTAAGCTCAGAATGAAAAACTGCTGTCTAGTGAAAGGAGAGGAGAAAGTAAAATCTCATTCACTTTTATATGAATATTGGTCCAATTCTATTGATCATGTACAGTCGGGATGTATGGAAACAGTCTGTGACCGAGGGGAAACATTTTCCCGTCTGTGGACTCACAGTGAGTCCCGCGTCTGAAAGTCTTGCTGTCTCGGCTTCTGCTCACAGCGAGTCCCGCGTCTGAAGGTCCTCCTGTCTCGGCTTCTGCTCGCTCATTAAGCTCAGAATTATCAAATTCTGTCTCCACTGAACGGAGAAGAGAAGATGAGATTTCAGTCACTTTACTATGAATATTGGTCCAATTCTAATTTTCATGAACTGTAGGGATGTATGGAAACAGTCAGTGACCGAGGGGAAACATTTTCCCGTCTGTGGACTCACAGTGAGTCCCGCGTCTGAATGTCCTCCTGTCACGGCTTCTGCTCACAGTGAGTCCCGCGTCTGAAAGTCCTCCTGTCTCGGCTTCTGCTTGCTCACTAAGCTCAGAATGAAAAACTGCTGTCTAGTGAAAAGAGAGGAGAAAGTAAAATCTCAACCAATTTAATAAAAGTGTTTGTCAAATTCTAATGTTCATCAACAATCTGGGTGTATGAAAGTGGCCGAGGGAGATTTTTTTCCCTTCTCTGGACTCACACTGAGTATGGTATCTGAAAGTCTTCGTGTATCCGCTTCTGCTCTCTCATTAAGCTCACAATTAACGACTGCTGTCTCATGTGAAAGGAGAGACCTTCTTTAGAGGCTGCATTTCAGACCAGTGTGTGAAAAAGCCCGAAAATCCACGTATCGCTGCTCAATATCTAATGTTTATCAACTTTCATTTCATGAATAAACAAAATAGACAGCAGTCTGAGGCCAGTGAGTCAACATCTGAGTTTTACTTCTTTGTGTCGCTGATAAAGCTCACAATTAACAAATGCTGTCTCAAGCGAAAGGAGAGGAGAAAATGACAATTCAGCCACTTTAATATGAATGTTTGTGAAATTCGAATGGTTGTGAATGATCTGGGTGTATGAAAACGGTCAGAGGCCGACCGGGATACGGGCGTCTGAAAATCCTCCTGTCTCGGCTTCTGCTCACAGCGAGTCCCGGTTCTGAAGGTCCTTCCTGTCTCGGCTTCTGCTCGCTCATTAAGCTCAGAATTATCAAATGCTGTCTCCACTGAACGGAGAAGAGAAGATGAGATTTCAGCCACTTTATTATGAATATTGGTCCAATTCTAATTTTCATGAACTGTAGGGATGTATGGAAACAGTCAGTGACCGAGGGGAAACATTTTCCCGTCTGTGGACTCACAGTGAGTCACGCGTTTGAAAGTCTTGCTGTCTCGGCTTCAGCTCACAGCGAGTCCCGCGTCTGAAGGTCCTCCTGTCTCGGCTTCTGCTCACAGCGAGACCCGCGTCTGAAGGTCCTCCTGTCTCGGCTTCTGCTCACAGTGATTCCCGCGTCTGACAGTGCGCCTGTCTCGGCTTCTGCTCACAGCGAGTCCCGGTTCTGAAGGTCCTTCCTGTCTCGGCTTCTGCTCGCTCACTAAGCTCAGAATGAAAAACTGCTGTCTAGTGAAAGGAGAGGAGAAAGTAAAATCTCATTCACTTTTATATGAATATTGGTCCAATTCTATTGATCATGTACAGTCGGGATGTATGGAAACAGTCTGTGACCGAGGGGAAACATTTTCCCGTCTGTGGACTCACAGTGAGTCCCGCGTCTGAAAGTCTTGCTGTCTCGGCTTCTGCTCACAGCGAGTCCCGCGTCTGAAGGTCCTCCTGTCTCGGCTTCTGCTCGCTCATTAAGCTCAGAATTATCAAATTCTGTCTCCACTGAACGGAGAAGAGAAGATGAGATTTCAGTCACTTTACTATGAATATTTGTCCAATTCTAATTTTCATGAACTGTAGGGATGTATGGAAACAGTCTGTGACCAAGGGGAAACATTTTCCCGTCTGTGGACTCACAGTGAGTCACGCGTCTGAAAGTCTTGCTGTCTCGGATTCTGCTCACAGCGAGTCCCGGTTCTGAAGGTCCTTCCTGTCTCGGCTTCTGCTCGCTCATTAAGCTCAGAATGAAAAACTGCTGTCTAGTGAAAGGAGAGGTGAAAGTAAAATCTCATTCACTTTTATATTAATATTGGTCCAATTCTATTGATCATGTACAGTCGGGATGTATGGAAACAGTCTGTGACCGAGGGGAAACATTTTCCCGTCTGTGGACTCACAGTGAGTCCCGCGTCTGAAAGTCTTGCTGTCTCGGCTTCTGCTCACAGCGAGTCCCGCGTCTGAAGGTCCTCCTGTCTCGGCTTCTGCTCACAGCGAGTCCCGCGTCTGAAGGTCCTCCTGTCTCGGCTTCTGCTCACAGTGATTCCCGCGTCTGGCAGTGCGCCTGTCTCGGATTCTGCTCACAGTGATTCCCGCGTCTGAAGGTCCTGCTGTCTCGGATTCTGCTCACAGTGATTCCCGCGTCTGAAGGTCCTGCTGTCTCGGCTTCTGCTCGCTCACTAAGCTCAGAATGAAAAACTGCTGTCTAGTGAAAGGAGAGGAGAAAGTAAAATCTCATTCACTTTTATATGAATATTGGTCCAATTCTATTGATCATGTACAGTCGGGATGTATGGAAACAGTCTGTGACCGAGGGGAAACATTTTCCCGTCTGTGGACTCACAGTGAGTCCCGCGTCTGAAAGTCTTGCTGTCTCGGCTTCTGCTCACAGCGAGTCCCGCGTCTGAAGGTCCTCCTGTCTCGGCTTCTGCTCACAGCGAGTCCCCGCGTCTGAAGGTCCTCCTGTCTCGGCTTCTGCTCACAGTGATTCCCGCGTCTGGCAGTGCGCCTGTCTCGGCTTCTGCTCACAGCGAGTCCCGCGTCTGAAGGTCCTGCTGTCTCGGCTTCTGCTCGCTCACTAAGCTCAGAATGAAAAACTGCTGTCTAGTGAAAGGAGAGGAGAAAGTAAAATCTCATTCACGTTTATATGAATATTGGTCAAATTCTATTGTTCATGTACAGTCGGGATGTATGGAAACCGTGAGCCGCCGAGGGGGATCTTTTACCCGTCTGTCGACTCACATTGAGTCCCGCGTCTGAAAGTCCTCCTGTCTCGGCTTCTGCTCGCTCATTAAGCTCAGAATTATCAAATGCTGTCTCCACTGAACGGAGAAGAGAAGATGAGATTTCAGCCACTTTATTATGAATATTGGTCCAATTCTAATTTTCATGAACTGTAGGGATGTATGGAAACAGTCAGTGACCGAGGGGAAACATTTTCCCGTCTGTGGACTCACAGTGAGTCACGCGTTTGAAAGTCTTGCTGTCTCGGCTTCAGCTCACAGCGAGTCCCGCGTCTGAAGGTCCTCCTGTCTCGGCTTCTGCTCACAGCGAGACCCGCGTCTGAAGGTCCTCCTGTCTCGGCTTCTGCTCACAGTGATTCCCGGTTCTGAAGGTCCTTCCTGTCTCGGCTTCTGCTCGCTCACTAAGCTCAGAATGAAAAACTGCTGTCTAGTGAAAGGAGAGGAGAAAGTAAAATCTCATTCACTTTTATATGAATATTGGTCCAATTCTATTGATCATGTACAGTCGGGATGTATGGAAACAGTCTGTGACCGAGGGGAAACATTTTCCCGTCTGTGGACTCACAGTGAGTCCCGCGTCTGAAAGTCTTGCTGTCTCGGCTTCTGCTCACAGCGAGTCCCGCGTCTGAAGGTCCTCCTGTCTCGGCTTCTGCTCGCTCATTAAGCTCAGAATTATCAAATTCTGTCTCCACTGAACGGAGAAGAGAAGATGAGATTTCAGTCACTTTACTATGAATATTGGTCCAATTCTAATTTTCATGAACTGTAGGGATGTATGGAAACAGTCTGTGACCAAGGGGAAACATTTTCCCGTCTGTGGACTCACAGTGAGTCACGCGTCTGAAAGTCTTGCTGTCTCGGCTTCTGCTCACAGCGAGTCCCGGTTCTGAAGGTCCTTCCTGTCTCGGCTTCTGCTCGCTCATTAAGCTCAGAATGAAAAACTGCTGTCTAGTGAAAGGAGAGGAGAAAGTAAAATCTCATTCACTTTTATATGAATATTGGTCCAATTCTATTGATCATGTACAGTCGGGATGTATGGAAACAGTCTGTGACCGAGGGGAAACATTTTCCCGTCTGTGGACTCACAGTGAGTCCCGCGTCTGAAAGTCTTGCTGTCTCGGCTTCTGCTCACAGCGAGTCCCGCGTCTGAAGGTCCTCCTGTCTCGGCTTCTGCTCACAGCGAGTCCCGCGTCTGAAGGTCCTCCTGTCTCGGCTTCTGCTCACAGTGATTCCCGCGTCTGGCAGTGCGCCTGTCTCGGCTTCTGCTCACAGCGAGTCCCGCGTCTGAAGGTCCTGCTGTCTCGGCTTCTGCTCGCTCACTAAGCTCAGAATGAAAAACTGCTGTCTAGTGAAAGGAGAGGAGAAAGTAAAATCTCATTCACGTTTATATGAATATTGGTCAAATTCTATTGTTCATGTACAGTCGGGATGTATGGAAACCGTGAGCCGCCGAGGGGGATCTTTTACCCGTCTGTCGACTCACATTGAGTCCCGCGTCTGAAAGTCCTCCTGTCTCGGCTTCTGCTCGCTCATTAAGCTCAGAATTATCAAATGCTGTCTCCACTGAACGGAGAAGAGAAGATGAGATTTCAGCCACTTTATTATGAATATTGGTCCAATTCTAATTTTCATGAACTGTAGGGATGTATGGAAACAGTCAGTGACCGAGGGGAAACATTTTCCCGTCTGTGGACTCACAGTGAGTCCCGCGTCTGAATGTCCTCCTGTCACGGCTTCTGCTCACAGTGAGTCCCGCGTCTGAAAGTCCTCCTGTCTCGGCTTCTGCTCGCTCACTAAGCTCAGAATGAAAAACTGCTGTCTAGTGAAAAGAGAGGAGAAAGTAAAATCTCAACCAATTTAATAAAAGTGTTTGTCAAATTCTAATGTTCATCAACAATCTGGGTGTATGAAAGTGGCCGAGGGAGATTTTTTTCCCTTCTCTGGACTCACACTGAGTATGGTATCTGAAAGTCTTCGTGTATCCGCTTCTGCTCTCTCATTAAGCTCACAATTAACGACTGCTGTCTCATGTGAAAGGAGAGACCTTCTTTAGAGGCTGCATTTCAGACCAGTGTGTGAAAAAGCCCGAAAATCCACGTATCGCTGCTCAATATCTAATGTTTATCAACTTTCATTTCATGAATAAACAAAATAGACAGCAGTCTGAGGCCAGTGAGTCAACATCTGAGTTTTACTTCTTTGTGTCGCTGATAAAGCTCACAATTAACAAATGCTGTCTCAAGCGAAAGGAGAGGAGAAAATGACAATTCAGCCACTTTAATATGAATGTTTGTGAAATTCGAATGGTTGTGAATGATCTGGGTGTATGAAAACGGTCAGAGGCCGACCGGGATACGGGGCGTCTGAAAATCCTCCTGTCCTCGGCTTCTGCTCACAGCGAGTCCCGGTTCTGAAGGTCCTTCCTGTCTCGGCTTCTGCTCGCTCATTAAGCTCAGAATTATCAAATGCTGTCTCCACTGAACGGAGAAGAGAAGATGAGATTTCAGCCACTTTATTATGAATATTGGTCCAATTCTAATTTCATGAACTGTAGGGATGTATGGAAACAGTCAGTGACCGAGGGGAAACATTTTCCCGTCTGTGGACTCACAGTGAGTCACGCGTTTGAAAGTCTTGCTGTCTCGGCTTCAGCTCACAGCGAGTCCCGCGTCTGAAGGTCCTCCTGTCTCGGCTTCTGCTCACAGCGAGACCCGCGTCTGAAGGTCCTCCTGTCTCGGCTTCTGCTCACAGTGATTCCCGGTTCTGAAGGTCCTTCCTGTCTCGGCTTCTGCTCGCTCACTAAGCTCAGAATGAAAAACTGCTGTCTAGTGAAAGGAGAGGAGAAAGTAAAATCTCATTCACTTTTATATGAATATTGGTCCAATTCTATTGATCATGTACAGTCGGGATGTATGGAAACAGTCTGTGACCGAGGGGAAACATTTTCCCGTCTGTGGACTCACAGTGAGTCCCGCGTCTGAAAGTCTTGCTGTCTCGGCTTCTGCTCACAGCGAGTCCCGCGGTCTGAAGGTCCTCCTGTCTCGGCTTCTGCTCGCTCATTAAGCTCAGAATTATCAAATTCTGTCTCCACTGAACGGAGAAGAGAAGATGAGATTTCAGTCACTTTACTATGAATATTGGTCCAATTCTAATTTTCATGAACTGTAGGGATGTATGGAAACAGTCAGTGACCGAGGGGAAACATTTTCCCGTCTGTGACTCACAGTGAGTCCCGCGTTCTGAATGTCCTCCTGTCACGGCTTCTGCTCACAGTGAGTCCCGCGTCTGAAAGTCCTCCTGTCTCGGCTTCTGCTTGCTCACTAAGCTCAGAATGAAAAACTGCTGTCTAGTGAAAAGAGAGGAGAAAGTAAAATCTCAAACCAATTTAATAAAAGTGTTTGTCAAATTCTAATGTTCATCAACAATCTGGGTGTATGAAAGTGGCCGAGGGAGATTTTTTTCCCTTCTCTGGACTCACACTGAGTATGGTATCCTGAAAGTCTTCGTGTATCCGCTTCTGCTCTCTCATTAAGCTCACAATTAACGACTGCTGTCTCATGTGAAAGGAGAGACCTTCTTTAGAGGCTGCATTTCAGACCAGTGTGTGAAAAAGCCCGAAAATCCACGTATCGCTGCTCAATATCTAATGTTTATCAACTTTCATTTCATGAATAAACAAAATAGACAGCAGTCTGAGGCCAGTGAGTCAACATCTGAGTTTTACTTCTTTGTGTCGCTGATAAAGCTCACAATTAACAAATGCTGTCTCAAGCGAAAGGAGAGGAGAAAATGACAATTCAGCCACTTTAATATGAATGTTTGTGAAATTCGAATGGTTGTGAATGATCTGGGTGTATGAAAACGGTCAGAGGCCGACCGGGATACGGGCGTCTGAAAATCCTCCTGTCTCGGCTTCTGCTCACAGCGAGTCCCGGTTCTGAAGGTCCTTCCTGTCTCGGCTTCTGCTCGCTCATTAAGCTCAGAATTATCAAATGCTGTCTCCACTGAACGGAGAAGAGAAGATGAGATTTCAGCCACTTTATTATGAATATTGGTCCAATTCTAATTTTCATGAACTGTAGGGATGTATGGAAACAGTCAGTGACCGAGGGGAAACATTTTCCCGTCTGTGGACTCACAGTGAGTCACGCGTTTGAAAGTCTTGCTGTCTCGGCTTCAGCTCACAGCGAGTCCCGCGTCTGAAGGTCCTCCTGTCTCGGCTTCTGCTCACAGCGAGACCCGCGTCTGAAGGTCCTCCTGTCTCGGCTTCTGCTCACAGTGATTCCCGCGTCTGACAGTGCGCCTGTCTCGGCTTCTGCTCACAGCGAGTCCCGTTCTGAAGGTCCTTCCTGTCTCGGCTTCTGCTCGCTCACTAAGCTCAGAATGAAAAACTGCTGTCTAGTGAAAGGAGAGGAGAAAGTAAAATCTCATTCACTTTTATATGAATATTGGTCCAATTCTATTGATCATGTACAGTCGGGATGTATGGAAACAGTCTGTGACCGAGGGGAAACATTTTCCCGTCTGTGGACTCACAGTGAGTCCCGCGTCTGAAAGTCTTGCTGTCTCGGCTTCTGCTCACAGCGAGTCCCGCGTCTGAAGGTCCTCCTGTCTCGGCTTCTGCTCGCTCATTAAGCTCAGAATTATCAAATTCTGTTCCACTGAACGGAGAAGAGAAGATGAGATTTCAGTCACTTTACTATGAATATTGGTCCAATTCTAATTTTCATGAACTGTAGGGATGTATGGAAACAGTCTGTGACCAAGGGGAAACATTTTCCGTCTGTGGACTCACAGTGAGTCACGCGTCTGAAGTCTTGCTGTCTCGGATTCTGCTCACAGCGAGTCCCGGTTTGAAGGTCCTTCCTGTCTCGGCTTCTGCTCGCCATTAAGCTCAGAATGAAAAACTGCTGTCTAGTGAAAGGAGAGGAGAAAGTAAAATCTCATTCACTTTTATATGAATATTGGTCCAATTCTATTGATCATGTACAGTCGGGATGTATGGAAACAGTCTGTGACCGAGGGGAAACATTTT
>NW_026116186.1:0-33827 GCF_001640805.2 Lates calcarifer
GACAAACTAAGAACTCAGCCACACGGACATGAAAGTATCTTAATTGACAATATTAGTAAACAAGCATTATGGTTGAAACCATAATTTGCTGTCGGGAGAGCCTTTCCCTCTTTTGTGCACTGTATGCAATCTGTGTGTGTGAATAAGCGCTTTTCCCAGCGTTTTGAGGCTTATTCAGCTCAGAATGGCTTAATACTGCACTATCTGACCAGGACAAGACAAACTAAGAACTCAGCCACACGGACATGAAAGTATCTTAATTGACAATATTAGTAAACAAGCATTATGGTTGAAACCCATAATTTGCTGTCGGGAGAGCCTTTCCCTCTTTTTTTGTGCACTGTATGCAATCTGTGTGTGTGAATAAGCGCTTTTCCCAGCGTTTTGAGGCTTATTCAGCTCAGAATGGCTTAATACTGCACTATCTGACCAGGACAAGACAAACTAAGAACTCAGCCACACGGACATGAAAGTATCTTAATTGACAATATTAGTAAACAAGCATTATGGTTGAAACCCATAATTTGCTGTCGGGAGAGCCTTTCCTCTTTTGTGCACTGTATGCAATCTGTGTGTGTGAATAAGCGCTTTTCCCAGCGTTTTGAGGCTTATTCAGCTCAGAATGGCTTAATACTGCACTATCTGACCAGGACAAGACAAACTAAGAACTCAGCCACACGGACATGAAAGTATCTTAATTGACAATATAGTAAACAAGCATTATGGTTGAAACCCATAATTTGCTGTCGGAGAGCCTTTCCCTTTTTCTTTTGTGCACTGTATGCAATCTGTGTGTGTGAATAAGCGCTTTCCCAGCGTTTTGAGGCTTATTCAGCTCAGAATGGCTTAATACTGCACTATCTGACCAGGACAAGACAAACTAAGAACTCAGCCACACGGACATGAAAGTATCTTAATTGACAATATTAGTAAACAAGCATTATGGTTGAAACCCATAATTTGCTGTCGGGAGAGCCTTTCCCTCTTTTCCTCTTTTGTGCACTGTATGCAATCTGTGTGTGTGAATAAGCGCTTTTCCCAGCGTTTTGAGGCTTATTCAGCTCAGAATGGCTTAATACTGCACTATCTGACCAGGACAAGACAAACTAAGAACTCAGCCACACGGACATGAAAGTATCTTAATTGACAATATTAGTAAACAAGCATTATGGTTGAAACCCATAATTTGCTGTCGGGAGAGCCTTTCCCCTTTTTGCACTGTATGCAATCTGTGTGTGTGAATAAGCGCTTTTCCCAGCGTTTTGAGGCTTATTCAGCTCAGAATGGCTTAATACTGCACTATCTGACCAGGACAAGACAAACTAAGAACTCAGCCACACGGACATGAAAGTATCTTAATTGACAATATTAGTAAACAAGCATTATGGTTGAAACCCATAATTTGCTGTCGGGAGAGCCTTTCCCTCTTTTGTGCACTGTATGCAATCTGTGTGTGTGAATAAGCGCTTTTCCCAGCGTTTTGAGGCTTATTCAGCTCAGAATGGCTTAATACTGCACTATCTGACCAGGACAAGACAAACTAAGAACTCAGCCACACGGACATGAAAGTATCTTAATTGACAATATTAGTAAACAAGCATTATGGTTGAAACCCATAATTTGCTGTCGGGAGGAGCCTTCTCTTCCTCTTTTGTGCACTGTATGCAATCTGTGTGTGTGAATAAGCGCTTTTCCCCAGCGTTTTGAGGCTTATTCAGCTCAGAATGGCTTAATACTGCACTATCTGACCAGGACAAGACAAACTAAGAACTCAGCCACACGGACATGAAAGTATCTTAATTGACAATATTAGTAAACAAGCATTATGGTTGAAACCCATAATTTGCTGTCGGGAGAGCCTTTCCCCCTCTTTTGTGCACTGTATGCAATCTGTGTGTGTGAATAAGCGCTTTTCCCAGCGTTTTGAGGCTTATTCAGCTCAGAATGGCTTAATACTGCACTATCTGACCAGGACAAGACAAACTAAGAACTCAGCCACACGGACATGAAAGTATCTTAATTGACAATATTAGTAAACAAGCATTATGGTTGAAACCCATAATTTGCTGTCGGGAGAGCCTTTCCCTCTTTTCCTCTTTTGTGCACTGTATGCAATCTGTGTGTGTGAATAAGCGCTTTTCCCAGCGTTTTGAGGCTTATTCAGCTCAGAATGGCTTAATACTGCACTATCTGACCAGGACAAGACAAACTAAGAACTCAGCCACACGGACATGAAAGTATCTTAATTGACAATATTAGTAAACAAGCATTATGGTTGAAACCCATAATTTGCTGTCGGGAGAGCCTTTCCCTCTTTTCCTCTTTTGTGCAACTGTATGCAATCTGTGTGTGTGAATAAGCGCTTTTCCCAGCGTTTTGAGGCTTATTCAGCTCCAGAATGGCTTAATACTGCACTATCTGACCAGGACAAGACAAACTAAGAACTCAGCCACACGGACATGAAAGTATCTTAATTGACAATATTAGTAAACAAGCATTATGGTTGAAACCCATAATTTTGCTGTCGTTGAGAGCCTTTCCCTCTTTTGTGCACTGTATGCAAATCTGTGGTGTGTGAATAAGCGCTTTTCCCAGCGTTTTTGAGGCTTATTCAGCTCAGAATGGCTTAATACTGCACTATCTGACCAGGACAAGACAAACTAAGAACTCAGCCACACGGACATGAAAGTATCTTAATTGACAATATTAGTAAACAAGCATTATGGTTGAAACCCATAATTTGCTGTCGGCCTTTCCCTCTTTTGTGCACTGTATGCAATCTGTGTGTGTGAATAAGCGCTTTTCCCAGCGTTTTGAGGCTTATTCAGCTCAGAATGGCTTAATACTGCACTATCTGACCAGGACAAGACAAACTAAGAACTCAGCCACACGGACATGAAAGTATCTTAATTGACAATATTAGTAAACAAGCATTATGGTTGAAACCCATAATTTGCTGTCGGGAGAGCCTTTCCCTCTTTTGTGCACTGTATGCAATCTGTGTGTGTGAATAAGCGCTTTTCCCAGCGTTTTGAGGCTTATTCAGCTCAGAATGGCTTAATACTGCACTATCTGACCAGGACAAGACAAACTAAGAACTCAGCCACACGGACATGAAAGTATCTTAATTGACAATATTAGTAAACAAGCATTATGGTTGAAACCCATAATTTGCTGTCGGAGCCTTTCCCTCTTTTGTGCACTGTATGCAATCTGTGTGTGTGAATAAGCGCTTTTCCCAGCGTTTTGAGGCTTATTCAGCTCAGAATGGCTTAATACTGCACTATCTGACCAGGACAAGACAAACTAAGAACTCAGCCACACGGACATGAAAGTATCTTAATTGACAATATTAGTAAACAAGCATTATGGTTGAAACCCATAATTTGCTGTCGGGAGAGCCTTTCCCTCTTTTGTGCACTGTATGCAATCTGTGTGTGTGAATAAGCGCTTTTCCCAGCGTTTTGAGGCTTATTCAGCTCAGAATGGCTTAATACTGCACTATCTGACCAGGACAAGACAAACTAAGAACTCAGCCACACGGACATGAAAGTATCTTAATTGACAATATTAGTAAACAAGCATTATGGTTGAAACCATAATTTGCTGTCGGGAGAGCCTTTCCCTCTTTTGTGCACTGTATGCAATCTGTGTGTGTGAATAAGCGCTTTTCCCAGCGTTTTGAGGCTTATTCAGCTCAGAATGGCTTAATACTGCACTATCTGACCAGGACAAGACAAACTAAGAACTCAGCCACACGGACATGAAAGTATCTTAATTGACAATATTAGTAAACAAGCATTATGGTTGAAACCCATAATTTGCTGTCGGGAGAGCCTTTCCCTCTTTCTCTTTTGTGCACTGTATGCAATCTGTGTGTGTGAATAAGCGCTTTTCCCAGCGTTTTGAGGCTTATTCAGCTCAGAATGGCTTAATACTGCACTATCTGACCAGGACAAGACAAACTAAGAACTCAGCCACACGGACATGAAAGTATCTTAATTGACAATATTAGTAAACAAGCATTATGGTTGAAACCCATAATTTGCTGTCGGGAGAGCCTTTCCCTCTTTTGTGCACTGTATGCAATCTGTGTGTGTGAATAAGCGCTTTTCCCAGCGTTTTGAGGCTTATTCAGCTCAGAATGGCTTAATACTGCACTATCTGACCAGGACAAGACAAACTAAGAACTCAGCCACACGGACATGAAAGTATCTTAATTGACAATATTAGTAAACAAGCATTATGGTTGAAACCCATAATTTGCTGTCGGGAGAGCCTTTCCCTCTTTTGTGCACTGTATGCAATCTGTGTGTGTGAATAAGCGCTTTTCCCAGCGTTTTGAGGCTTATTCAGCTCAGAATGGCTTAATACTGGCACTATCTGACCAGGACAAGACAAACTAAGAACTCAGCCACACGGACATGAAAGTATCTTAATTGACAATATTAGTAAACAAGCATTATGGTTGAAACCCATAATTTGCTGTCGGGAGAGCCTTTCCCTCTTTTCCTCTTTTGTGCACTGTATGCAATCTGTGTGTGTGAATAAGCGCTTTTCCCAGCGTTTTGAGGCTTATTCAGCTCAGAATGGCTTAATACTGCACTATCTGACCAGGACAAGACAAACTAAGAACTCAGCCACACGGACATGAAAGTATCTTAATTGAACAATATTAGTAAACAAGCATTATGGTTGAAACCCATAATTTGCTGTCTGGAGAGCCTTTCCCTCTTTTGTGCACTGTATGCAATCTGTGTGTGTGAATAAGCGCTTTTCCCAGCGTTTTGAGGCTTATTCAGCTCAGAATGGGCTTAATACTGCACTATCTGACCAGGACAAGACAAACTAAGAACTCAGCCCACACGGACATGAAAGTATCTTAATTGACAATATTAGTAAACAAGCATTATGGTTGAAACCCATAATTTGCTGTCGGGAGAGCCTTTCCTCTTTTCCTCTTTTGTGCACTGTATGCAATCTGTGTGTGTGAATAAGCGCTTTTCCCAGCGTTTTGAGGCTTATTCAGCTCAGAATGGCTTAATACTGCACTATCTGACCAGGACAAGACAAACTAAGAACTCAGCCACACGGACATGAAGTATCTTAATTGACAATATTAGTAAACAAGCATTATGGTTGAAACCCATAATTTGCTGTCGGAGAGCCTTTCCCTCTTTTGTGCACTGTATGCAATCTGTGTGTGTGAATAAGCGCTTTCCCAGCGTTTTGAGGCTTATTCAGCTCAGAATGGCTTAATACTGCACTATCTGACCAGGACAAGACAAACTAAGAACTCAGCCACACGGACATGAAAGTATCTTAATTGACAATATTAGTAAACAAGCATTATGGTTGAAACCCATAATTTGCTGTCGGGAGAGCCTTTCCCTCTTTGTGGCACTGTATGCAATCTGTGTGTGTGAATAAGCGCTTTTCCCCAGCGTTTTGAGGCTTATTCAGCTCAGAATGGCTTAATACTGCACTATCTGACCAGGACAAGACAAACTAAGACTCAGCCACACGGACATGAAAGTATCTTAATTGACAATATTAGTAAACAAGCATTATGGTTGAAACCCATAATTTGCTGTCGGGAGAGCCTTTCCCTCTCTTTTGTGCACTGTATGCAATCTGTGTGTGTGAATAAGCGCTTTTCCCAGCGTTTTGAGGCTTATTCAGCTCAGAATGGCTTAATACTGCACTATCTGACCAGGACAAGACAAACTAAGAACTCAGCCACACGGACATGAAAGTATCTTAATTGACAATATTAGTAAACAAGCATTATGGTTGAAACCCATAATTTGCCTGGTCTTGAGCAGCCTTTTCCCCTCTTTTGTGGCACTGTATGCAGATCTGATGTGTGTGAATAAGCGCTTTTCCCAGCGTTTTTTGAGGGCTTAATTCAGCTCAGAATGGCTTAATACTGCACTATCTGACCAGGACAAGACAAACTAAGAACTCAGCCACACGGACATGAAAGTATCTTAATTGACAATATTAGTAAACAAGCATTATGGTTGAAACCCATAATTTGCTGTCGGGAGAGCCTTTCCCTTTCTCTTTTGTGCACTGTATGCAATCTGTGTGTGTGAATAAGCGCTTTTCCCAGCGTTTTGAGGCTTATTCAGCTCAGAATGGCTTAATACTGCACTATCTGACCAGGACAAGACAAACTAAGAACTCAGCCACACGGACATGAAAGTATCTTAATTGACAATATTAGTAAACAAGCATTATGGTTGAAACCCATAATTTGCTGTCGGGAGAGCCTTTCCCTCTTTTCCTCTTTTGTGCACTGTAATGCAATCTGTGTGTGTGAATAAGCGCTTTTCCCAGCGTTTTGAGGCTTATTCAGCTCAGAATGGCTTAATACTGCACTATCTGACCAGGACAAGACAAACTAAGAACTCAGGCCACACGGACATGAAAGTATCTTAATTGACAATATTAGTAAACAAGCATTATGGTTGAAACCCATAATTTGCTGTCGGGAGAGCCTTTCTCTTTCCTCTTTTGTGCACTGTATGCAATCTGTGTGTGTGAATAAGCGCTTTTCCCAGCGTTTTGAGGCTTATTCAGCTCAGAATGGCTTAATACTGGCACTATCTGACCAGGACAAGACAAACTAAGAACTCAGCCACACGGACATGAAAGTATCTTAATTGACAATATTAGTAAACAAGCATTATGGTTGAAACCCATAATTTGCTGTCGGGAGAGCCTTTCCCTCTTTTCCTCTTTTGTGGCACTGTATGCAATCTGTGTGTGTGAATAAGCGCTTTTCCCAGCGTTTTGAGGCTTATATTCAGCTCAGAATGGCTTAATACTGCACTATCTGACCAGGACAAGACAAACTAAGAACTCAGGCCACACGGACATGAAAGTATCTTAATTGACAATATTAGTAAACAAGCATTATGGTTGAAACCCATAATTTGCTGTCGGGAGAGCCTTTCTCCTCTTTTGTGCACTGTATGCAATCTGTGTGTGTGAATAAGCGCTTTTCCCAGCGTTTTGAGGCTTATTCAGCTCAGAATGGCTTAATACTGGCACTATCTGACCAGGACAAGACAAACTAAGAACTCAGCCACACGGACATGAAAGTATCTAAATTGACAATATTAGTAAACAAGCATTATGGTTGAAACCCATAATTTCTGTCGGGAGAGCCTTTCCTCTTCCTCTTTTGTGCACTGTATGCAATCTGTGTGTGTGAATAAGCGCTTTTCCAGCGTTTTGAGGCTTATTCAGCTCAGAATGGCTTAATACTGCACTATCTGACCAGGACAAGACAAACTAAGAACTCAGCCACACGGACATGAAAGTATCCTTAATTGACAATATTAGTAAACAAGCATTATGGTTGAAACCCATAATTTGCTGTCGGGAGAGCCTTTCCCTCTTTTGTGCACTGTATGCAATCTGTGTGTGTGAATAAGCGCTTTTCCCAGCGTTTGAGGCTTATTCAGCTCAGAATGGCTTAATACTGCACTATCTGACCAGGACAAGACAAACTAAGAACTCAGCCACACGGACATGAAAGTATCTTAATTGACAATATTAGTAAACAAGCATTATGGGTTGAAAACCCATAATTTGCTGTCGGGAGAGCCTTTCCCTCTTTTCCTCTTTGTGCACTGTATGCAATCTGTGTGTGTGAATAACGCTTTCCCAGCGTTTTGAGGCTTATTCAGCTCAGAATGGCTTAATACTGCACTATTCTGACCAGGACAAGACAAACAAGAACTCAGCCACACGGACATGAAAGTATCTTAATTGACAATATTAGTAAACAAGCATTATGGTTGAAACCCATAATTTGCTGTCGGGAGAGCCTTTCCCTCTTTTGTGCACTGTATGCAATCTGTGTGTGTGAATAAGCGCTTTTCCCAGCGTTTTGAGGCTTATTCAGCTCAGAATGGCTTAATACTGCACTATCTGACCAGGACAAGACAAACTAAGAACTCAGCACACGGACATGAAAGTATCTTAATTGACAATATTAGTAAACAAGCATTATGGTTGAAACCCATAATTTGCTGTCTGAGAGCCTTTCCCTCTTTTGTGCACTGTATGCAATCTGTGTGTGTGAATAAGCGCTTTTTCCCAGCGTTTTGAGGCTTATTCAGCTCAGAATGGCTTAATACTGCACTATCTGACCAGGACAAGACAAACTAAGAACTCAGCCACACGGACATGAAAGTATCTTAATTGACAATATTAGTAAACAAGCATTATGGTTGAAACCCATAATTTGCTGTCGGGAGAGCCTTTCCCTCTTTTCCTCTTTTGTGCACTGTATGCAATCTGTGTGTGTGAATAAGCGCTTTTCCCAGCGTTTTGAGGCTTATTCAGCCAGAATGGCTTAATACTGCACTATCTGACCAGGACAAGACAAACTAAGAACTCAGCCACACGGACATGAAAGTATCTTAATTGACAATATTAGTAAACAAGCATTATGGTTGAAACCCATAATTTGCTGTCGGGAGAGCCTTTCCCTCTCTTTTGTGCACTGTATGCAATCTGTGTGTGTGAATAAGCGCTTTTCCCAGCGTTTTGAGGCTTATTCAGCCTCAGAATGGCTTAATACTGCACTATCTGACCAGGACAAGAACAAACTAAGAACTCAGCCACACGGACATGAAAGTATCTTAATTGACAATATTAGTAAACAAGCATTATGGTTGAAACCCATAATTTGCTGTCGGGAGAGCCTTTCTCTTTCCTCTTTTGTGGCACTGTATGCAATCTGTGTGTGTGAATAAGCGCTTTTCCCAGCGTTTTGAGGCTTATTCAGCTCAAGAATGGCTTAATACTGCACTATCTGACCAGGACAAGACAAACTAAGAACTCAGCCACACGGACATGAAAGTATCTTAATTGACAATATTAGTAAACAAGCATTATGGTTGAAACCCATAATTTGCTGTCGGGAGAGCCTTTCCCTCTTTTCCTCTTTTGTGCACTGTATGCAATCTGTGTGTGTGAATAAGCGCTTTTCCCAGCGTTTTGAGGCTTATTCAGCTCAGAATGGCTTAATACTGCACTATCTGACCAGGACAAGACAAACTAAGAACTCAGCCACACGGACATGAAAGTATCTTAATTGACAATATTAGTAAACAAGCATTATGGTTGAAACCCATAATTTGCTGTCGGGAGAGCCTTTCCCTCTTTTGTGCACTGTATGCAATCTGTGTGTGTGAATAAGCGCTTTTCCCAGCGTTTTGAGGCTTATTCAGCTCAGAATGGCTTAATACTGCACTATCTGACCAGGACAAGACAAACTAAGAACTCAGCCACACGGACATGAAAGTATCTTAATTGACAATATTAGTAAACAAGCATTATGGTTGAAACCCATAATTTGCTGTCGGGAGAGCCTTTCCCTCTTTTTGTGCACTGTATGCAATCTGTGTGTGTGAATAAGCGCTTTTCCCAGCGTTTTGAGGCTTATTCAGCTCAGAATGGCTTAATACTGCACTATCTGACCAGGACAAGACAAACTAAGAACTCAGCCACACGGACATGAAAGTATCTTAATTGACAATATTAGTAAACAAGCATTATGGTTGAAACCCATAATTTGCTGTCGGGAGAGCTCCTTTCCTCTTTTGTGCACTGTATGCAATCTGTGTGTGTGAATAAGCGCTTTTCCCAGCGTTTTGAGGCTTATTCAGCTCAGAATGGCTTAATACTGCACTATCTGACCAGGACAAGACAAACTAAGAACTCAGCCACACGGACATGAAAGTATCTTAATTGACAATATTAGTAAACAAGCATTATGGTTGAAACCCATAATTTGCTGTCGGGAGAGCCTTTCCCTCTTTTGTGCACTGTATGCAATCTGTGTGTGTGAATAAGCGCTTTTCCCAGCGTTTTGAGGCTTATTCAGCTCAGAATGGCTTAATACTGCACTATCTGACCAGGACAAGACAAACTAAGAACTCAGCCACACGGACATGAAAGTATCTTAATTGACAATATTAGTAAACAAGCATTATGGTTGAAACCCATAATTTGCTGTCGGAGAGCCTTTCCCTCTTTTGTGCACTGTATGCAATCTGTGTGTGTGAATAAGCGCTTTTCCCAGCGTTTTGAGGCTTATTCAGCTCAGAATGGCTTAATACTGCACTATCTGACCAGGACAAGACAAACTAAGAACTCAGCCACACGGACATGAAAGTATCTTAATTGACAATATTAGTAAACAAGCATTATGGTTGAAACCCATAATTTGCTGTCGGGAGAGCCTTTCCCTCTTTTCCTCTTTTGTGCACTGTATGCAATCTGTGTGTGTGAATAAGCGCTTTTCCCAGCGTTTTGAGGCTTATTCAGCTCAGAATGGCTTAATACTGCACTATCTGACCAGGACAAGACAAACTAAGAACTCAGCCACACGGACATGAAAGTATCTTAATTGACAATATTAGTAAACAAGCATTATGGTTGAAACCCATAATTTGCTGTCGGGAGAGCCTTTCCCTCTTTTCTTTTGTGCACTGTATGCAATCTGTGTGTGTGAATAAGCGCTTTTCCCAGCGTTTTGAGGCTTATTCAGCTCAGAATGGCTTAATACTGCACTATCTGACCAGGACAAGACAAACTAAGAACTCAGCCACACGGACATGAAAGTATCTTAATTGACAATATTAGTAAACAAGCATTATGGTTGAAACCCATAATTTGCTGTCGGAGAGCCTTTCCCTCTTTTGTGCACTGTATGCAATCTGTGTGTGTGAATAAGCGCTTTTCCCAGCGTTTTGAGGCTTATTCAGCTCAGAATGGCTTAATACTGCACTATCTGACCAGGACAAGACAAACTAAGAACTCAGCCACACGGACATGAAAGTATCTTAATTGACAATATTAGTAAACAAGCATTATGGTTGAAACCCATAATTTGCTGTCGGGAGAGCCTTTCCCTCTTTTGTGCACTGTATGCAATCTGTGTGTGTGAATAAGCGCTTTTCCCAGCGTTTTGAGGCTTATTCAGCTCAGAATGGCTTAATACTGCACTATCTGACCAGGACAAGACAAACTAAGAACTCAGCCACACGGACATGAAAGTATCTTAATTGACAATATTAGTAAACAAGCATTATGGTTGAAACCCATAATTTGCTGTCGAGAGCCTTTCCCTCTTTTGTGCACTGTATGCAATCTGTGTGTGTGAATAAGCGCTTTTCCCAGCGTTTTGAGGCTTATTCAGCTCAGAATGGCTTAATACTGCACTATCTGACCAGGACAAGACAAACTAAGAACTCAGCCACACGGACATGAAAGTATCTTAATTGACAATATTAGTAAACAAGCATTATGGTTGAAACCCATAATTTGCTGTCGGGAGAGCCTTTCCCTCTTTTGTGCACTGTATGCAATCTGTGTGTGTGAATAAGCGCTTTTCCCAGCGTTTTGAGGCTTATTCAGCTCAGAATGGCTTAATACTGCACTATCTGACCAGGACAAGACAAACTAAGAACTCAGCCACACGGACATGAAAGTATCTTAATTGACAATATTAGTAAACAAGCATTATGGTTGAAACCCATAATTTGCTGTCGGGAGCCTTTCCCTCTTTTGTGCACTGTATGCAATCTGTGTGTGTGAATAAGCGCTTTTCCCAGCGTTTTGAGGCTTATTCAGCTCAGAATGGCTTAATACTGCACTATCTGACCAGGACAAGACAAACTAAGAACTCAGCCACACGGACATGAAAGTATCTTAATTGACAATATTAGTAAACAAGCATTATGGTTGAAACCCATAATTTGCTGTCGGGAGAGCCTTTCCCTCTTTTGTGCACTGTATGCAATCTGTGTGTGTGAATAAGCGCTTTTCCCAGCGTTTTGAGGCTTATTCAGCTCAGAATGGCTTAATACTGCACTATCTGACCAGGACAAGACAAACTAAGAACTCAGCCACACGGACATGAAAGTATCTTAATTGACAATATTAGTAAACAAGCATTATGGTTGAAACCCATAATTTGCTGTCGGGAGAGCCTTTCCCTCTTTTGTGCACTGTATGCAATCTGTGTGTGTGAATAAGCGCTTTTCCCAGCGTTTTGAGGCTTATTCAGCTCAGAATGGCTTAATACTGCACTATCTGACCAGGACAAGACAAACTAAGAACTCAGCCACACGGACATGAAAGTATCTTAATTGACAATATTAGTAAACAAGCATTATGGTTGAAACCCATAATTTGCTGTCGGGAGAGCCTTTCCCTCTTTTGTGCACTGTATGCAATCTGTGTGTGTGAATAAGCGCTTTTCCCAGCGTTTTGAGGCTTATTCAGCTCAGAATGGCTTAATACTGCACTATCTGACCAGGACAAGACAAACTAAGAACTCAGCCACACGGACATGAAAGTATCTTAATTGACAATATTAGTAAACAAGCATTATGGTTGAAACCCATAATTTGCTGTCGGGAGAGCCTTTCCCTCTTTTGTGCACTGTATGCAATCTGTGTGTGTGAATAAGCGCTTTTCCCAGCGTTTTGAGGCTTATTCAGCTCAGAATGGCTTAATACTGCACTATCTGACCAGGACAAGACAAACTAAGAACTCAGCCACACGGACATGAAAGTATCTTAATTGACAATATTAGTAAACAAGCATTATGGTTGAAACCCATAATTTGCTGTCGGGAGAGCCTTTCCCTTTTCCTCTTTTGTGCACTGTATGCAATCTGTGTGTGTGAATAAGCGCTTTTCCCAGCGTTTTGAGGCTTATTCAGCTCAGAATGGCTTAATACTGCACTATCTGACCAGGACAAGACAAACTAAGAACTCAGCCACACGGACATGAAAGTATCTTAATTGACAATATTAGTAAACAAGCATTATGGTTGAAACCCATAATTTGCTGTCGGGAGAGCCTTTCCCTCTTTTGTGCACTGTATGCAATCTGTGTGTGTGAATAAGCGCTTTTCCCAGCGTTTTGAGGCTTATTCAGCTCAGAATGGCTTAATACTGCACTATCTGACCAGGACAAGACAAACTAAGAACTCAGCCACACGGACATGAAAGTATCTTAATTGACAATATTAGTAAACAAGCATTATGGTTGAAACCCATAATTTGCTGTCGGGAGAGCCTTTCCCTCTTTTGTGCACTGTATGCAATCTGTGTGTGTGAATAAGCGCTTTTCCCAGCGTTTTGAGGCTTATTCAGCTCAGAATGGCTTAATACTGCACTATCTGACCAGGACAAGACAAACTAAGAACTCAGCCACACGGACATGAAAGTATCTTAATTGACAATATTAGTAAACAAGCATTATGGTTGAAACCCATAATTTGCTGTCGGGAGAGCCTTTCCCTCTTTTGTGCACTGTATGCAATCTGTGTGTGTGAATAAGCGCTTTTCCCAGCGTTTTGAGGCTTATTCAGCTCAGAATGGCTTTAATACTGCACTATCTGACCAGGACAAGACAAACTAAGAACTCAGCCACAACGGACATGAAAGTATCTTAATTGACAATATTAGTAAACAAGCATTATGGTTTGAAACCCATAATTTGCTGTCTGGAGAGCCCTTTCCCTCTTTTGTGCACTGTATGCAATCTGTGTGTGTGAATAAGCGCTTTTCCCAGCGTTTTGAGGCTTATTCAGCTCAGAATGGCTTAATACTGCACTATCTGACCAGGACAAGACAAACTAAGAACTCAGCCACACGGACATGAAAGTATCTTAATTGACAATATTAGTAAACAAGCATTATGGTTGAAACCCATAATTTGCTGTCGGGAGAGCCTTTCCCTCTTTTGTGCACTGTATGCAATCTGTGTGTGTGAATAAGCGCTTTTCCCAGCGTTTTGAGGCTTATTCAGCTCAGAATGGCTTAATACTGCACTATCTGACCAGGACAAGACAAACTAAGAACTCAGCCACACGGACATGAAAGTATCTTAATTGACAATATTAGTAAACAAGCATTATGGTTGAAACCCATAATTTGCTGTCGGAGAAGCCTTTCCCTCTTTTGTGCACTGTATGCAATCTGTGTGTGTGAATAAGCGCTTTTCCCAGCGTTTTGAGGCTTATTCAGCTCAGAATGGCTTAATACTGCACTATCTGACCAGGACAAGACAAACTAAGAACTCAGCCACACGGACATGAAAGTATCTTAATTGACAATATTAGTAAACAAGCATTATGGTTGAAACCCATAATTTGCTGTCGGGAGAGCCTTTCCCTCTTTTGTGCACTGTATGCAATCTGTGTGTGTGAATAAGCGCTTTTCCCAGCGTTTTGAGGCTTATTCAGCTCAGAATGGCTTAATACTGCACTATCTGACCAGGACAAGACAAACTAAGAACTCAGCCACACGGACATGAAAGTATCTTAATTGACAATATTAGTAAACAAGCATTATGGTTGAAACCCATAATTTGCTGTCGGAGAGCCTTTCCCTCCTTTTGTGCACTGTATGCAATCTGTGTGGTGTGAATAAGCGCTTTTCCCCAGCGTTTTGAGGCTTATTCAGCTCAGAATGGCTTAATACTGCACTATCTGACCAGGACAAGACAAACTAAGAACTCAGCCACACGGACATGAAAGTATCTTAATTGACAATATTAGTAAACAAGCATTATGGTTGAAACCCATAATTTTGCTGTCTGGAGAGCCTTTCCCTCTTTTTGTGCACTGTATGCAATCTGTGTGTGTGAATAAGCGCTTTTCCCAGCGTTTTGAGGCTTATTCAGCTCAGAATGGCTTAATACTGCACTATCTGACCAGGACAAGACAAACTAAGAACTCAGCCACACGGACATGAAAGTATCTTAATTGACAATATTAGTAAACAAGCATTATGGTTGAAACCCATAATTTGCTGTCGGGAGAGCCTTTCCCTCTTTTGTGCACTGTATGCAATCTGTGTGTGTGAATAAGCGCTTTTCCCAGCGTTTTGAGGCTTATTCAGCTTCAGAATGGCTTAATACTGCACTATCTGACCAGGACAAGACAAACTAAGAACTCAGCCACACGGACATGAAAGTATCTTAATTGACAATATTAGTAAACAAGCATTATGGTTGAAACCCATAATTTGCTGTCGGGAGAGCCTTTCCCTCTTTTGTGCACTGTATGCAATCTGTGTGTGTGAATAAGCGCTTTTCCCAGCGTTTTGAGGCTTATTCAGCTCAGAATGGCTTAATACTGCACTATCTGACCAGGACAAGACAAACTAAGAACTCAGCCACACGGACATGAAAGTATCTTAATTGACAATATTAGTAAACAAGCATTATGGTTGAAACCCATAATTTGCTGTCGGAGAGCCTTTCCTCTTTCCTCTTTTGTGCACTGTATGCAATCTGTGTGTGTGAATAAGCCGCTTTTCCCAGCGTTTTGAGGCTTATTCAGCTCAGAATGGCTTAATACTGCACTATCTGACCAGGACAAGACAAACTAAGAACTCAGCCACACGGACATGAAAGTATCTTAATTGACAATATTAGTAAACAAGCATTATGGTTGAAACCCCATAATTTGCTGTCGGGAGAGCCTTTCCCTCTTTTCCTCTTTTGTGCACTGTATGCAATCTGTGTGTGTGAATAAGCGCTTTTCCCAGCGTTTTGAGGCTTATTCAGCTCAGAATGGCTTAATACTGCACTATCTGACCAGGACAAGACAAACTAAGAACTCAGCCACACGGACATGAAAGTATCTTAATTGACAATATTAGTAAACAAGCATTATGGTTGAAACCCATAATTTGCTGTCGGGAGAGCCTTTCCTCTCCTTTTGTGCACTGTATGCAATCTGTGTGTGTGAATAAGCGCTTTTCCCCAGCGTTTTGAGGCTTATTCAGCTCAGAATGGCTTAATACTGCACTATCTGACCAGGACAAGACAAACTAAGAACTCAGCCACACGGACATGAAAGTATCTTAATTGACAATATTAGTAAACAAGCATTATGGTTGAAACCCATAATTTGCTGTCGGGAGAGCCTTTCCCTCTTTTGTGCACTGTATGCAATCTGTGTGTGTGAATAAGCGCTTTTCCCAGCGTTTTGGAGGCTTATTCAGCTCAGAATGGCTTAATACTGCACTATCTGACCAGGACAAGACAAACTAAGAACTCAGCCACACGGACATGAAAGTATCTTAATTGACAATATTAGTAAACAAGCATTATGGTTGAAACCCATAATTTGCTGTCGGGAGAGCCTTTCCCCTTCTTTTGTGCACTGTATGCAATCTGTGTGTGTGAATAAGCGCTTTTCCCAGCGTTTTGAGGCTTATTCAGCTCAGAATGGCTTAATACTGCACTATCTGACCAGGACAAGACAAACTAAGAACTCAGCCACACGGACATGAAAGTATCTTAATTGACAATATTAGTAAACAAGCATTATGGTTGAAACCCATAATTTGCTGTCGGGAGAGCCTTTCCTCTTCCTCTTTTGTGCACTGTATGCAATCTGTGTGTGTGAATAAGCGCTTTTCCCAGCGTTTTGAGGCTTATTCAGCTCAGAATGGCTTAATACTGCACTATCTGACCAGGACAAGACAAACTAAGAACTCAGCCACACGGACATGAAAGTATCTTAATTGACAATATTAGTAAACAAGCATTATGGTTGAAACCCATAATTTGCTGTCGGGAGAGCCTTTCCCTCTTTTTGTGCACTGTATGCAATCTGTGTGTGTGAATAAGCGCTTTTCCCAGCGTTTTGAGGCTTATTCAGCTCAGAATGGCTTAATACTGCACTATCTGACCAGGACAAGACAAACTAAGAACTCAGCCACACGGACATGAAAGTATCTTAATTGACAATATTAGTAAACAAGCATTATGGTTGAAACCCATAATTTGCTGTCGGAGAGCCTTTCCCTCTTTTGTGCACTGTATGCAATCTGTGTGTGTGAATAAGCGCTTTTCCCAGCGTTTTGAGGCTTATTCAGCTCAGAATGGCTTAATACTGCACTATCTGACCAGGACAAGACAAACTAAGAACTCAGCCACACGGACATGAAAGTATCTTAATTGACAATATTAGTAAACAAGCATTATGGTTGAAACCCATAATTTGCTGTCGGGAGAGCCTTTCTCTTCCTCTTTTGTGCACTGTATGCAATCTGTGTGTGTGAATAAGCGCTTTTTCCCAGCGTTTTGAGGCTTATTCAGCTCAGAATGGCTTAATACTGCACTATCTGACCAGGACAAGACAAACTAAGAACTCAGCCACACGGACATGAAAGTATCTTAATTGACAATATTAGTAAACAAGCATTATGGTTGAAACCCATAATTTGCTGTCGGGAGAGCCTTTCCCTCTTTTGTGCACTGTATGCAATCTGTGTGTGTGAATAAGCGCTTTTCCCAGCGTTTTGAGGCTTATTCAGCTCAGAATGGCTTAATACTGCACTATCTGACCAGGACAAGACA
Source organism: Lates calcarifer (assembly GCF_001640805.2). NCBI lineage: Eukaryota > Metazoa > Chordata > Actinopteri > Centropomidae > Lates > Lates calcarifer. The sequence continues at coordinate 17,416 of NW_026116186.1, forward strand.
AACTAAGAACTCAGCCACACGGACATGAAAGTATCTTAATTGACAATATTAGTAAACAAGCATTATGGTTGAAACCCATAATTTGCTGTCGGGAGAGCCTTTCCCCTCTTTTGTGCACTGTATGCAATCTGTGTGTGTGAATAAGCGCTTTTCCCAGCGTTTTGAGGCTTATTCAGCTCAGAATGGCTTAATACTGCACTATCTGACCAGGACAAGACAAACTAAGAACTCAGCCACACGGACATGAAAGTATCTTAATTGACAATATTAGTAAACAAGCATTATGGTTGAAACCCATAATTTGCTGTCGGGAGAGCCTTTCCCTCTTTTGTGCACTGTATGCAATCTGTGTGTGTGAATAAGCGCTTTTCCCAGCGTTTTGAGGCTTATTCAGCTCAGAATGGCTTAATACTGCACTATCTGACCAGGACAAGACAAACTAAGAACTCAGCCACACGGACATGAAAGTATCTTAATTGACAATATTAGTAAACAAGCATTATGGTTGAAACCCATAATTTGCTGTCGGGAGAGCCTTTCCCTCTTTTGTGCACTGTATGCAATCTGTGTGTGTGAATAAGCGCTTTTCCCAGCGTTTTGAGGCTTATTCAGCTCAGAATGGCTTAATACTGCACTATCTGACCAGGACAAGACAAACTAAGAACTCAGCCACACGGACATGAAAGTATCTTAATTGACAATATTAGTAAACAAGCATTATGGTTGAAACCCATAATTTGCTGTCGGGAGAGCCTTTCCCTCTTTTGTGCACTGTATGCAATCTGTGTGTGTGAATAAGCGCTTTTCCCAGCGTTTTGAGGCTTATTCAGCTCAGAATGGCTTAATACTGCACTATCTGACCAGGACAAGACAAACTAAGAACTCAGCCACACGGACATGAAAGTATCTTAATTGACAATATTAGTAAACAAGCATTATGGTTGAAACCCATAATTTGCTGTCGGGAGAGCCTTTCCCTCTTTTGTGCACTGTATGCAATCTGTGTGTGTGAATAAGCGCTTTTCCCAGCGTTTTGAGGCTTATTCAGCTCAGAATGGCTTAATACTGCACTATCTGACCAGGACAAGACAAACTAAGAACTCAGCCACACGGACATGAAAGTATCTTAATTGACAATATTAGTAAACAAGCATTATGGTTGAAACCCATAATTTGCTGTCGGGAGAGCCTTTCCCTCTTTTGTGCACTGTATGCAATCTGTGTGTGTGAATAAGCGCTTTTCCCAGCGTTTTGAGGCTTATTCAGCTCAGAATGGCTTAATACTGCACTATCTGACCAGGACAAGACAAACTAAGAACTCAGCCACACGGACATGAAAGTATCTTAATTGACAATATTAGTAAACAAGCATTATGGTTGAAACCCATAATTTGCTGTCGGGAGAGCCTTTCCCTCTTTTGTGCACTGTATGCAATCTGTGTGTGTGAATAAGCGCTTTTCCCAGCGTTTTGAGGCTTATTCAGCTCAGAATGGCTTAATACTGCACTATCTGACCAGGACAAGACAAACTAAGAACTCAGCCACACGGACATGAAAGTATCTTAATTGACAATATTAGTAAACAAGCATTATGGTTGAAACCCATAATTTGCTGTCGGGAGAGCCTTTCCCTCTTTTGTGCACTGTATGCAATCTGTGTGTGTGAATAAGCGCTTTTCCCAGCGTTTTGAGGCTTATTCAGCTCAGAATGGCTTAATACTGCACTATCTGACCAGGACAAGACAAACTAAGAACTCAGCCACACGGACATGAAAGTATCTTAATTGACAATATTAGTAAACAAGCATTATGGTTGAAACCCATAATTTGCTGTCGGGAGAGCCTTTCCCTCTTTTGTGCACTGTATGCAATCTGTGTGTGTGAATAAGCGCTTTTCCCAGCGTTTTGAGGCTTATTCAGCTCAGAATGGCTTAATACTGCACTATCTGACCAGGACAAGACAAACTAAGAACTCAGCCACACGGACATGAAAGTATCTTAATTGACAATATTAGTAAACAAGCATTATGGTTGAAACCCATAATTTGCTGTCGGGAGAGCCTTTCCCTCTTTTGTGCACTGTATGCAATCTGTGTGTGTGAATAAGCGCTTTTCCCAGCGTTTTGAGGCTTATTCAGCTCAGAATGGCTTAATACTGCACTATCTGACCAGGACAAGACAAACTAAGAACTCAGCCACACGGACATGAAAGTATCTTAATTGACAATATTAGTAAACAAGCATTATGGTTGAAACCCATAATTTGCTGTCGGGAGAGCCTTTCCCTCTTTTTGTGCACTGTATGCAATCTGTGTGTGTGAATAAGCGCTTTTCCCAGCGTTTTGAGGCTTATTCAGCTCAGAATGGCTTAATACTGCACTATCTGACCAGGACAAGACAAACTAAGAACTCAGCCACACGGACATGAAAGTATCTTAATTGACAATATTAGTAAACAAGCATTATGGTTGAAACCCATAATTTGCTGTCGGGAGAGCCTTTCCCTCTTTTCTTTTGTGCACTGTATGCAATCTGTGTGTGTGAATAAGCGCTTTTCCCAGCGTTTTGAGGCTTATTCAGCTCAGAATGGCTTAATACTGCACTATCTGACCAGGACAAGACAAACTAAGAACTCAGCCACACGGACATGAAAGTATCTTAATTGACAATATTAGTAAACAAGCATTATGGTTGAAACCCATAATTTGCTGTCGGGAGAGCCTTTCCCTCTCCTTTTGTGCACTGTATGCAATCTGTGTGTGTGAATAAGCGCTTTTCCCAGCGTTTTGAGGCTTATTCAGCTCAGAATGGCTTAATACTGCACTATCTGACCAGGACAAGACAAACTAAGAACTCAGCCACACGGACATGAAAGTATCTTAATTGACAATATTAGTAAACAAGCATTATGGTTGAAACCCATAATTTGCTGTCGGGAGAGCCTTTCCCTCTTTCCTCTTTTGTGCACTGTATGCAATCTGTGTGTGTGAATAAGCGCTTTTCCCAGCGTTTTGAGGCTTATTCAGCTCAGAATGGCTTAATACTGCACTATCTGACCAGGACAAGACAAACTAAGAACTCAGCCACACGGACATGAAAGTATCTTAATTGACAATATTAGTAAACAAGCATTATGGTTGAAACCCATAATTTGCTGTCGGGAGAGCCTTTCCCTCTTTTCCTCTTTTGTGCACTGTATGCAATCTGTGTGTGTGAATAAGCGCTTTTCCCAGCGTTTTGAGGCTTATTCAGCTCAGAATGGCTTAATACTGCACTATCTGACCAGGACAAGACAAACTAAGAACTCAGCCACACGGACATGAAAGTATCTTAATTGACAATATTAGTAAACAAGCATTATGGTTGAAACCCATAATTTGCTGTCGGGAGAGCCTTTCCCTCTTTCCTCTTTTGTGCACTGTATGCAATCTGTGTGTGTGAATAAGCGCTTTTCCCAGCGTTTTGAGGCTTATTCAGCTCAGAATGGCTTAATACTGCACTATCTGACCAGGACAAGACAAACTAAGAACTCAGCCACACGGACATGAAAGTATCTTAATTGACAATATTAGTAAACAAGCATTATGGTTGAAACCCATAATTTGCTGTCGGGAGAGCCTTTCCTCTCCTCTTTTGTGCACTGTATGCAATCTGTGTGTGTGAATAAGCGCTTTTCCCAGCGTTTTGAGGCTTATTCAGCTCAGAATGGCTTAATACTGCACTATCTGACCAGGACAAGACAAACTAAGAACTCAGCCACACGGACATGAAAGTATCTTAATTGACAATATTAGTAAACAAGCATTATGGTTGAAACCCATAATTTGCTGTCGGGAGAGCCTTCCTCTTTCCCTCTTTTGTGCACTGTATGCAATCTGTGTGTGTGAATAAGCGCTTTTCCCAGCGTTTTGAGGCTTATTCAGCTCAGAATGGCTTAATACTGCACTATCTGACCAGGACAAGACAAACTAAGAACTCAGCCACACGGACATGAAAGTATCTTAATTGACAATATTAGTAAACAAGCATTATGGTTGAAACCCATAATTTGCTGTCGGGAGAGCCTTTCCCTCTTTTCCTCTTTTGTGCACTGTATGCAATCTGTGTGTGTGAATAAGCGCTTTTCCCAGCGTTTTGAGGCTTATTCAGCTCAGAATGGCTTAATACTGCACTATCTGACCAGGACAAGACAAACTAAGAACTCAGCCACACGGACATGAAAGTATCTTAATTGACAATATTAGTAAACAAGCATTATGGTTGAAACCCATAATTTGCTGTCGGGAGAGCCTTTCCCTCTTTTCCTTTTGTGCACTGTATGCAATCTGTGTGTGTGAATAAGCGCTTTTCCCAGCGTTTTGAGGCTTATTCAGCTCAGAATGGCTTAATACTGCACTATCTGACCAGGACAAGACAAACTAAGAACTCAGCCACACGGACATGAAAGTATCTTAATTGACAATATTAGTAAACAAGCATTATGGTTGAAACCATAATTTGCTGTCGGGAGAGCCTTTCCCTCTTTTCCTCTTTTGTGCACTGTATGCAATCTGTGTGTGTGAATAAGCGCTTTTCCCAGCGTTTTGAGGCTTATTCAGCTCAGAATGGCTTAATACTGCACTATCTGACCAGGACAAGACAAACTAAGAACTCAGCCACACGGACATGAAAGTATCTTAATTGACAATATTAGTAAACAAGCATTATGGTTGAAACCCATAATTTCTGTCGGAGAGCCTTTCCTCTTTCCTTTTTGTGCACTGTATGCAATCTGTGTGTGTGAATAAGCGCTTTTCCCAGCGTTTTGAGGCTTATTCAGCTCAGAATGGCTTAATACTGCACTATCTGACCAGGACAAGACAAACTAAGAACTCAGCCACACGGACATGAAAGTATCTTAATTGACAATATTAGTAAACAAGCATTATGGTTGAAACCCATAATTTGCTGTCGGAGAGCCTTTCCCTCTTTTGTGCACTGTATGCAATCTGTGTGTGTGAATAAGCGCTTTTCCCAGCGTTTTGAGGCTTATTCAGCTCAGAATGGCTTAATACTGCACTATCTGACCAGGACAAGACAAACTAAGAACTCAGCCACACGGACATGAAAGTATCTTAATTGACAATATTAGTAAACAAGCATTATGGTTGAAACCCATAATTTGCTGTCGGGAGAGCCTTTCCCTTTTCCTCTTTTGTGCACTGTATGCAATCTGTGTGTGTGAATAAGCGCTTTTCCCAGCGTTTTGAGGCTTATTCAGCTCAGAATGGCTTAATACTGCACTATCTGACCAGGACAAGACAAACTAAGAACTCAGCCACACGGACATGAAAGTATCTTAATTGACAATATTAGTAAACAAGCATTATGGTTGAAACCCATAATTTGCTGTCGGGAGAGCCTTTCCCTCTTTTCCTCTTTTGTGCACTGTATGCAATCTGTGTGTGTGAATAAGCGCTTTTCCCAGCGTTTTGAGGCTTATTCAGCTCAGAATGGCTTAATACTGCACTATCTGACCAGGACAAGACAAACTAAGAACTCAGCCACACGGACATGAAAGTATCTTAATTGACAATATTAGTAAACAAGCATTATGGTTGAAACCCATAATTTGCTGTCGGGAGAGCCTTTCCTCTTTTCCTCTTTTGTGCACTGTATGCAATCTGTGTGTGTGAATAAGCGCTTTTCCCAGCGTTTTGAGGCTTATTCAGCTCAGAATGGCTTAATACTGCACTATCTGACCAGGACAAGACAAACTAAGAACTCAGCCACACGGACATGAAAGTATCTTAATTGACAATATTAGTAAACAAGCATTATGGTTGAAACCCATAATTTGCTGTCGGGAGAGCCTTTCCCTCTCTTTTGTGCACTGTATGCAATCTGTGTGTGTGAATAAGCGCTTTTCCCAGCGTTTTGAGGCTTATTCAGCTCAGAATGGCTTAATACTGCACTATCTGACCAGGACAAGACAAACTAAGAACTCAGCCACACGGACATGAAAGTATCTTAATTGACAATATTAGTAAACAAGCATTATGGTTGAAACCCATAATTTGCTGTCGGGAGAGCCTTTCCCTCTCTTTTGTGCACTGTATGCAATCTGTGTGTGTGAATAAGCGCTTTTCCCAGCGTTTTGAGGCTTATTCAGCTCAGAATGGCTTAATACTGCACTATCTGACCAGGACAAGACAAACTAAGAACTCAGCCACACGGACATGAAAGTATCTTAATTGACAATATTAGTAAACAAGCATTATGGTTGAAACCCATAATTTGCTGTCGGGAGAGCCTTTCCCTCTTTTGTGCACTGTATGCAATCTGTGTGTGTGAATAAGCGCTTTTCCCAGCGTTTTGAGGCTTATTCAGCTCAGAATGGCTTAATACTGCACTATCTGACCAGGACAAGACAAACTAAGAACTCAGCCACACGGACATGAAAGTATCTTAATTGACAATATTAGTAAACAAGCATTATGGTTGAAACCCATAATTTGCTGTCGGGAGAGCCTTTCCCTCTTTCTTTTGTGCACTGTATGCAATCTGTGTGTGTGAATAAGCGCTTTTCCCAGCGTTTTGAGGCTTATTCAGCTCAGAATGGCTTAATACTGCACTATCTGACCAGGACAAGACAAACTAAGAACTCAGCCACACGGACATGAAAGTATCTTAATTGACAATATTAGTAAACAAGCATTATGGTTGAAACCCATAATTTGCTGTCGGGAGAGCCTTTCCCTCTTTTCTTTTGTGCACTGTATGCAATCTGTGTGTGTGAATAAGCGCTTTTCCCAGCGTTTTGAGGCTTATTCAGCTCAGAATGGCTTAATACTGCACTATCTGACCAGGACAAGACAAACTAAGAACTCAGCCACACGGACATGAAAGTATCTTAATTGACAATATTAGTAAACAAGCATTATGGTTGAAACCCATAATTTGCTGTCGGGAGAGCCTTTCCCTCTTTTGTGCACTGTATGCAATCTGTGTGTGTGAATAAGCGCTTTTCCCAGCGTTTTGAGGCTTATTCAGCTCAGAATGGCTTAATACTGCACTATCTGACCAGGACAAGACAAACTAAGAACTCAGCCACACGGACATGAAAGTATCTTAATTGACAATATTAGTAAACAAGCATTATGGTTGAAACCCATAATTTGCTGTCGGGAGAGCCTTTCCCTCTTTCCTTTTTGTGCACTGTATGCAATCTGTGTGTGTGAATAAGCGCTTTTCCCAGCGTTTTGAGGCTTATTCAGCTCAGAATGGCTTAATACTGCACTATCTGACCAGGACAAGACAAACTAAGAACTCAGCCACACGGACATGAAAGTATCTTAATTGACAATATTAGTAAACAAGCATTATGGTTGAAACCCATAATTTGCTGTCGGGAGAGCCTTTCCCTCTTTTGTGCACTGTATGCAATCTGTGTGTGTGAATAAGCGCTTTTCCCAGCGTTTTGAGGCTTATTCAGCTCAGAATGGCTTAATACTGCACTATCTGACCAGGACAAGACAAACTAAGAACTCAGCCACACGGACATGAAAGTATCTTAATTGACAATATTAGTAAACAAGCATTATGGTTGAAACCCATAATTTGCTGTCGGGAGAGCCTTTCCCTCTTTTGTGCACTGTATGCAATCTGTGTGTGTGAATAAGCGCTTTTCCCAGCGTTTTGAGGCTTATTCAGCTCAGAATGGCTTAATACTGCACTATCTGACCAGGACAAGACAAACTAAGAACTCAGCCACACGGACATGAAAGTATCTTAATTGACAATATTAGTAAACAAGCATTATGGTTGAAACCCATAATTTGCTGTCGGGAGAGCCTTTCCTCTTTCCTCTTTTGTGCACTGTATGCAATCTGTGTGTGTGAATAAGCGCTTTTCCCAGCGTTTTGAGGCTTATTCAGCTCAGAATGGCTTAATACTGCACTATCTGACCAGGACAAGACAAACTAAGAACTCAGCCACACGGACATGAAAGTATCTTAATTGACAATATTAGTAAACAAGCATTATGGTTGAAACCCATAATTTGCTGTCGGGAGAGCCTTTCCCTCTTTTGTGCACTGTATGCAATCTGTGTGTGTGAATAAGCGCTTTTCCCAGCGTTTTGAGGCTTATTCAGCTCAGAATGGCTTAATACTGCACTATCTGACCAGGACAAGACAAACTAAGAACTCAGCCACACGGACATGAAAGTATCTTAATTGACAATATTAGTAAACAAGCATTATGGTTGAAACCCATAATTTGCTGTCGGGAGAGCCTTTCCCTCTTTTCCTCTTTTGTGCACTGTATGCAATCTGTGTGTGTGAATAAGCGCTTTTCCCAGCGTTTTGAGGCTTATTCAGCTCAGAATGGCTTAATACTGCACTATCTGACCAGGACAAGACAAACTAAGAACTCAGCCACACGGACATGAAAGTATCTTAATTGACAATATTAGTAAACAAGCATTATGGTTGAAACCCATAATTTGCTGTCGGGAGAGCCTTTCCCTCTTTCCTTTTGTGCACTGTATGCAATCTGTGTGTGTGAATAAGCGCTTTTCCCAGCGTTTTGAGGCTTATTCAGCTCAGAATGGCTTAATACTGCACTATCTGACCAGGACAAGACAAACTAAGAACTCAGCCACACGGACATGAAAGTATCTTAATTGACAATATTAGTAAACAAGCATTATGGTTGAAACCCATAATTTGCTGTCGGGAGAGCCTTTCCCTCTTTTGTGCACTGTATGCAATCTGTGTGTGTGAATAAGCGCTTTTCCCAGCGTTTTGAGGCTTATTCAGCTCAGAATGGCTTAATACTGCACTATCTGACCAGGACAAGACAAACTAAGAACTCAGCCACACGGACATGAAAGTATCTTAATTGACAATATTAGTAAACAAGCATTATGGTTGAAACCCATAATTTGCTGTCGGGAGAGCCTTTCCCTCTTTTGTGCACTGTATGCAATCTGTGTGTGTGAATAAGCGCTTTTCCCAGCGTTTTGAGGCTTATTCAGCTCAGAATGGCTTAATACTGCACTATCTGACCAGGACAAGACAAACTAAGAACTCAGCCACACGGACATGAAAGTATCTTAATTGACAATATTAGTAAACAAGCATTATGGTTGAAACCCATAATTTGCTGTCGGGAGAGCCTTTCCCTCTTTTGTGCACTGTATGCAATCTGTGTGTGTGAATAAGCGCTTTTCCCAGCGTTTTGAGGCTTATTCAGCTCAGAATGGCTTAATACTGCACTATCTGACCAGGACAAGACAAACTAAGAACTCAGCCACACGGACATGAAAGTATCTTAATTGACAATATTAGTAAACAAGCATTATGGTTGAAACCCATAATTTGCTGTCGGGAGAGCCTTTCCCTCTTTTTGTGCACTGTATGCAATCTGTGTGTGTGAATAAGCGCTTTTCCCAGCGTTTTGAGGCTTATTCAGCTCAGAATGGCTTAATACTGCACTATCTGACCAGGACAAGACAAACTAAGAACTCAGCCACACGGACATGAAAGTATCTTAATTGACAATATTAGTAAACAAGCATTATGGTTGAAACCCATAATTTGCTGTCGGGAGAGCCTTTCCCTCTTTTGTGCACTGTATGCAATCTGTGTGTGTGAATAAGCGCTTTTCCCAGCGTTTTGAGGCTTATTCAGCTCAGAATGGCTTAATACTGCACTATCTGACCAGGACAAGACAAACTAAGAACTCAGCCACACGGACATGAAAGTATCTTAATTGACAATATTAGTAAACAAGCATTATGGTTGAAACCCATAATTTGCTGTCGGGAGAGCCTTTCCCTCTCTTTTGTGCACTGTATGCAATCTGTGTGTGTGAATAAGCGCTTTTCCCAGCGTTTTGAGGCTTATTCAGCTCAGAATGGCTTAATACTGCACTATCTGACCAGGACAAGACAAACTAAGAACTCAGCCACACGGACATGAAAGTATCTTAATTGACAATATTAGTAAACAAGCATTATGGTTGAAACCCATAATTTGCTGTCGGGAGAGCCTTTCCCTCTTTTGTGCACTGTATGCAATCTGTGTGTGTGAATAAGCGCTTTTCCCAGCGTTTTGAGGCTTATTCAGCTCAGAATGGCTTAATACTGCACTATCTGACCAGGACAAGACAAACTAAGAACTCAGCCACACGGACATGAAAGTATCTTAATTGACAATATTAGTAAACAAGCATTATGGTTGAAACCCATAATTTGCTGTCGGGAGAGCCTTTCCCTCTTTTGTGCACTGTATGCAATCTGTGTGTGTGAATAAGCGCTTTTCCCAGCGTTTTGAGGCTTATTCAGCTCAGAATGGCTTAATACTGCACTATCTGACCAGGACAAGACAAACTAAGAACTCAGCCACACGGACATGAAAGTATCTTAATTGACAATATTAGTAAACAAGCATTATGGTTGAAACCCATAATTTGCTGTCGGGAGAGCCTTTCCCTCTTTCTTTTGTGCACTGTATGCAATCTGTGTGTGTGAATAAGCGCTTTTCCCAGCGTTTTGAGGCTTATTCAGCTCAGAATGGCTTAATACTGCACTATCTGACCAGGACAAGACAAACTAAGAACTCAGCCACACGGACATGAAAGTATCTTAATTGACAATATTAGTAAACAAGCATTATGGTTGAAACCCATAATTTGCTGTCGGGAGAGCCTTTCCCTCTTTTGTGCACTGTATGCAATCTGTGTGTGTGAATAAGCGCTTTTCCCAGCGTTTTGAGGCTTATTCAGCTCAGAATGGCTTAATACTGCACTATCTGACCAGGACAAGACAAACTAAGAACTCAGCCACACGGACATGAAAGTATCTTAATTGACAATATTAGTAAACAAGCATTATGGTTGAAACCCATAATTTGCTGTCGGGAGAGCCTTTCCCTCTTTTGTGCACTGTATGCAATCTGTGTGTGTGAATAAGCGCTTTTCCCAGCGTTTTGAGGCTTATTCAGCTCAGAATGGCTTAATACTGCACTATCTGACCAGGACAAGACAAACTAAGAACTCAGCCACACGGACATGAAAGTATCTTAATTGACAATATTAGTAAACAAGCATTATGGTTGAAACCCATAATTTGCTGTCGGGAGAGCCTTTCCCTCTTTTGTGCACTGTATGCAATCTGTGTGTGTGAATAAGCGCTTTTCCCAGCGTTTTGAGGCTTATTCAGCTCAGAATGGCTTAATACTGCACTATCTGACCAGGACAAGACAAACTAAGAACTCAGCCACACGGACATGAAAGTATCTTAATTGACAATATTAGTAAACAAGCATTATGGTTGAAACCCATAATTTGCTGTCGGGAGAGCCTTTCCCTCTTTTGTGCACTGTATGCAATCTGTGTGTGTGAATAAGCGCTTTTCCCAGCGTTTTGAGGCTTATTCAGCTCAGAATGGCTTAATACTGCACTATCTGACCAGGACAAGACAAACTAAGAACTCAGCCACACGGACATGAAAGTATCTTAATTGACAATATTAGTAAACAAGCATTATGGTTGAAACCCATAATTTGCTGTCGGGAGAGCCTTTCCCTCTTTTGTGCACTGTATGCAATCTGTGTGTGTGAATAAGCGCTTTTCCCAGCGTTTTGAGGCTTATTCAGCTCAGAATGGCTTAATACTGCACTATCTGACCAGGACAAGACAAACTAAGAACTCAGCCACACGGACATGAAAGTATCTTAATTGACAATATTAGTAAACAAGCATTATGGTTGAAACCCATAATTTGCTGTCGGGAGAGCCTTTCCCTCTCTTTTGTGCACTGTATGCAATCTGTGTGTGTGAATAAGCGCTTTTCCCAGCGTTTTGAGGCTTATTCAGCTCAGAATGGCTTAATACTGCACTATCTGACCAGGACAAGACAAACTAAGAACTCAGCCACACGGACATGAAAGTATCTTAATTGACAATATTAGTAAACAAGCATTATGGTTGAAACCCATAATTTGCTGTCGGGAGAGCCTTTCCCTCTTTTCTTTTGTGCACTGTATGCAATCTGTGTGTGTGAATAAGCGCTTTTCCCAGCGTTTTGAGGCTTATTCAGCTCAGAATGGCTTAATACTGCACTATCTGACCAGGACAAGACAAACTAAGAACTCAGCCACACGGACATGAAAGTATCTTAATTGACAATATTAGTAAACAAGCATTATGGTTGAAACCCATAATTTGCTGTCGGGAGAGCCTTTCCCTCTTTTGTGCACTGTATGCAATCTGTGTGTGTGAATAAGCGCTTTTCCCAGCGTTTTGAGGCTTATTCAGCTCAGAATGGCTTAATACTGCACTATCTGACCAGGACAAGACAAACTAAGAACTCAGCCACACGGACATGAAAGTATCTTAATTGACAATATTAGTAAACAAGCATTATGGTTGAAACCCATAATTTGCTGTCGGGAGAGCCTTTCCCTCCTCTTTTGTGCACTGTATGCAATCTGTGTGTGTGAATAAGCGCTTTTCCCAGCGTTTTGAGGCTTATTCAGCTCAGAATGGCTTAATACTGCACTATCTGACCAGGACAAGACAAACTAAGAACTCAGCCACACGGACATGAAAGTATCTTAATTGACAATATTAGTAAACAAGCATTATGGTTGAAACCCATAATTTGCTGTCGGGAGAGCCTTTCCTCTTTCCTCTTTTGTGCACTGTATGCAATCTGTGTGTGTGAATAAGCGCTTTTCCCAGCGTTTTGAGGCTTATTCAGCTCAGAATGGCTTAATACTGCACTATCTGACCAGGACAAGACAAACTAAGAACTCAGCCACACGGACATGAAAGTATCTTAATTGACAATATTAGTAAACAAGCATTATGGTTGAAACCCATAATTTGCTGTCGGGAGAGCCTTTCCCTCCTCTTTTGTGCACTGTATGCAATCTGTGTGTGTGAATAAGCGCTTTTCCCAGCGTTTTGAGGCTTATTCAGCTCAGAATGGCTTAATACTGCACTATCTGACCAGGACAAGACAAACTAAGAACTCAGCCACACGGACATGAAAGTATCTTAATTGACAATATTAGTAAACAAGCATTATGGTTGAAACCCATAATTTGCTGTCGGGAGAGCCTTTCCCTCTTTCCTCTTTTGTGCACTGTATGCAATCTGTGTGTGTGAATAAGCGCTTTTCCCAGCGTTTTGAGGCTTATTCAGCTCAGAATGGCTTAATACTGCACTATCTGACCAGGACAAGACAAACTAAGAACTCAGCCACACGGACATGAAAGTATCTTAATTGACAATATTAGTAAACAAGCATTATGGTTGAAACCCATAATTTGCTGTCGGGAGAGCCTTTCCCTCTTTTGTGCACTGTATGCAATCTGTGTGTGTGAATAAGCGCTTTTCCCAGCGTTTTGAGGCTTATTCAGCTCAGAATGGCTTAATACTGCACTATCTGACCAGGACAAGACAAACTAAGAACTCAGCCACACGGACATGAAAGTATCTTAATTGACAATATTAGTAAACAAGCATTATGGTTGAAACCCATAATTTGCTGTCGGGAGAGCCTTTCCCTCTTTCCTTTTGTGCACTGTATGCAATCTGTGTGTGTGAATAAGCGCTTTTCCCAGCGTTTTGAGGCTTATTCAGCTCAGAATGGCTTAATACTGCACTATCTGACCAGGACAAGACAAACTAAGAACTCAGCCACACGGACATGAAAGTATCTTAATTGACAATATTAGTAAACAAGCATTATGGTTGAAACCCATAATTTGCTGTCGGGAGAGCCTTTCCCTCTTTTGTGCACTGTATGCAATCTGTGTGTGTGAATAAGCGCTTTTCCCAGCGTTTTGAGGCTTATTCAGCTCAGAATGGCTTAATACTGCACTATCTGACCAGGACAAGACAAACTAAGAACTCAGCCACACGGACATGAAAGTATCTTAATTGACAATATTAGTAAACAAGCATTATGGTTGAAACCCATAATTTGCTGTCGGGAGAGCCTTTCCCTCTTTTGTGCACTGTATGCAATCTGTGTGTGTGAATAAGCGCTTTTCCCAGCGTTTTGAGGCTTATTCAGCTCAGAATGGCTTAATACTGCACTATCTGACCAGGACAAGACAAACTAAGAACTCAGCCACACGGACATGAAAGTATCTTAATTGACAATATTAGTAAACAAGCATTATGGTTGAAACCCATAATTTGCTGTCGGGAGAGCCTTTCCCTCTTTTTGTGCACTGTATGCAATCTGTGTGTGTGAATAAGCGCTTTTCCCAGCGTTTTGAGGCTTATTCAGCTCAGAATGGCTTAATACTGCACTATCTGACCAGGACAAGACAAACTAAGAACTCAGCCACACGGACATGAAAGTATCTTAATTGACAATATTAGTAAACAAGCATTATGGTTGAAACCCATAATTTGCTGTCGGGAGAGCCTTTCCCTCTTTTGTGCACTGTATGCAATCTGTGTGTGTGAATAAGCGCTTTTCCCAGCGTTTTGAGGCTTATTCAGCTCAGAATGGCTTAATACTGCACTATCTGACCAGGACAAGACAAACTAAGAACTCAGCCACACGGACATGAAAGTATCTTAATTGACAATATTAGTAAACAAGCATTATGGTTGAAACCCATAATTTGCTGTCGGGAGAGCCTTTCCCTCTTTTCTTTTGTGCACTGTATGCAATCTGTGTGTGTGAATAAGCGCTTTTCCCAGCGTTTTGAGGCTTATTCAGCTCAGAATGGCTTAATACTGCACTATCTGACCAGGACAAGACAAACTAAGAACTCAGCCACACGGACATGAAAGTATCTTAATTGACAATATTAGTAAACAAGCATTATGGTTGAAACCCATAATTTGCTGTCGGGAGAGCCTTTCCCTCTTTTGTGCACTGTATGCAATCTGTGTGTGTGAATAAGCGCTTTTCCCAGCGTTTTGAGGCTTATTCAGCTCAGAATGGCTTAATACTGCACTATCTGACCAGGACAAGACAAACTAAGAACTCAGCCACACGGACATGAAAGTATCTTAATTGACAATATTAGTAAACAAGCATTATGGTTGAAACCCATAATTTGCTGTCGGAGAGCCTTTCCTCTTTTCCTCTTTTGTGCACTGTATGCAATCTGTGTGTGTGAATAAGCGCTTTTCCCAGCGTTTTGAGGCTTATTCAGCTCAGAATGGCTTAATACTGCACTATCTGACCAGGACAAGACAAACTAAGAACTCAGCCACACGGACATGAAAGTATCTTAATTGACAATATTAGTAAACAAGCATTATGGTTGAAACCCATAATTTGCTGTCGGGAGAGCCTTTCCCTCTTTTGTGCACTGTATGCAATCTGTGTGTGTGAATAAGCGCTTTTCCCAGCGTTTTGAGGCTTATTCAGCTCAGAATGGCTTAATACTGCACTATCTGACCAGGACAAGACAAACTAAGAACTCAGCCACACGGACATGAAAGTATCTTAATTGACAATATTAGTAAACAAGCATTATGGTTGAAACCCATAATTTGCTGTCGGGAGAGCCTTTCCCTCTTTTGTGCACTGTATGCAATCTGTGTGTGTGAATAAGCGCTTTTCCCAGCGTTTTGAGGCTTATTCAGCTCAGAATGGCTTAATACTGCACTATCTGACCAGGACAAGACAAACTAAGAACTCAGCCACACGGACATGAAAGTATCTTAATTGACAATATTAGTAAACAAGCATTATGGTTGAAACCCATAATTTGCTGTCGGGAGAGCCTTTCCCTCTTTTGTGCACTGTATGCAATCTGTGTGTGTGAATAAGCGCTTTTCCCAGCGTTTTGAGGCTTATTCAGCTCAGAATGGCTTAATACTGCACTATCTGACCAGGACAAGACAAACTAAGAACTCAGCCACACGGACATGAAAGTATCTTAATTGACAATATTAGTAAACAAGCATTATGGTTGAAACCCATAATTTGCTGTCGGGAGAGCCTTTCCCTCTTTTCCTCTTTTGTGCACTGTATGCAATCTGTGTGTGTGAATAAGCGCTTTTCCCAGCGTTTTGAGGCTTATTCAGCTCAGAATGGCTTAATACTGCACTATCTGACCAGGACAAGACAAAACTAAGAACTCAGCCACACGGACATGAAAGTATCTTAATTGACAATATTAGTAAACAAGCATTATGGTTGAAACCATAATTTGCTGTCGGAGAGCTTTCCCTCTTTTCTCTTTTGTGCACTGTATGCAATCTGTGTGTGTGAATAAGCGCTTTTCCCAGCGTTTTGAGGCTTATTCAGCTCAGAATGGCTTAATACTGCACTATCTGACCAGGACAAGACAAACTAAGAACTCAGCCACACGGACATGAAAGTATCTTAATTGACAATATTAGTAAACAAGCATTATGGTTGAAACCCATAATTTGCTGTCGGG
>NW_026116187.1:0-21064 GCF_001640805.2 Lates calcarifer
TACACCCAGATTGTTGATGAACATTAGAATTTGACAAACACTTTTATTAAATTGGTTGAGATTTTACTTTTCTCCTCTCCTTTCACTAGACAGCAGTTTTTCATTCTGAGCTTAGTGAGCGAGCAGAAGCCGAGACAGGAGGACTTTCAGACGCGGGACTCACTGTGAGCAGAAGCCGTGACAGGAGGACATTCAGACGCGGGACTCACTGTGAGTCCACAGACGGGAAAATGTTTCCCCTCGGTCACTGACTGTTTCCATACATCCCTACAGTTCATGAAAATTAGAATTGGACCAATATTCATAGTAAAGTGGCTGAAATCTCATCTTCTCTTCTCCGTTCAGTGGAGACAGCATTTGATAATTCTGAGCTTAATGAGCGAGCAGAGCCGAGACAGGAGGACCTTCAGACGCGGGACTCGCTGTGAGCAGAAGCCGAGACAGCAAGACTTTCAGACGCGGGACTCACTGTGAGTCCACAGACGGGAAAATGTTCCCCCTCGGTCACAGACTGTTTCCATACATCCCGACTGTACATGATCAATAGAATTGGACCAATATTCATATAAAAGTGAATGAGATTTTACTTTCTCCTCTCCTTTCACTAGACAGCACTTTTTCATTCTGAGCTTAATGAGCGAGCAGAAGCCGAGACAGCAGGACCTTCAGACGCGGGACTCGCTGTGAGCAGAAGCCGAGACAGGCGCACTGCCAGACGCGGGAATCACTGTGAGCAGAAGCCGAGACTTCAGGCGCAGCAGAAGCCGAGACAGGAGGACCTTCAGACGCGGGACTCGCTGTGAGCAGAAGCCGAGACAGCAAGACTTTCAGACGCGTGACTCACTGTGAGTCCACAGACGGGAAAATGTTTCCCCTTGGTCACAGACTGTTTCCATACATCCCTACAGTTCATGAAAAATTAGAATTGGACCAATATTCATAATAAGTGGCTGAAATCTCATCTTCTCTTCTCCGTTCAGTGGAGACAGCATTTGATAATTCTGAGCTTAATGAGCGAGCAGAAGCCGAGACAGGAAGGACCTTCAGAACCGGGACTCGCTGTGAGCAGAAGCCGAGACAGGAGGATTTTCAGACGCCCGTATCCCGGTCGGCCTCTGACCGATTTTCATACACCCAGATTATTCACAACCATTCGAATTTCACAAACATTCATATTAAAGTGGCTGAATTGTCATTTTCTCCTCTCCTTTCGCTTGAGACAGCATTTGTTAATTGTGAGCTTTATCAGCGACACAAAGAAGTAAAACTCAGATGTTGACTCACTGGCCTCAGACTGCTGTCTATTTTGTTTATTCATGAAATGAAAGTTGATAAACATTAGATATTGAGCAGCGATACGTGGATTTTCGGGCTTTTTCACACACTGGTCTGAAATGCAGCCTCTAAAGAAGGTCTCTCCTTTCACATGAGACAGCAGTCGTTAATTGTGAGCTTAATGAGAGAGCAGAAGCGGATACACGAAGACTTTCAGATACCTATACTCAGTGTGAGTCCAGAGAAGGGAAAAAAATCTCCCTCGGCCACTTTCATACACCCAGATTGTTGATGAACATTAGAATTTGACAAACACTTTTATTAAATTGGTTGAGATTTTACTTTCTCCTCTCCTTTTCACTAGACAGCAGTTTTTCATTCTGAGCTTAGTGAGCGAGCAGAAGCCGAGACAGGAGGACTTTCAGACGCGGGACTCACTGTGAGCAGAAGCCGAGACAGGAGGGCTTTCAGACGCGGGACTAACTGTGAGCAGAATCCGAGACAGGAGGACCTTCAGAAGCGGGACTCGCTGTGAGCAGAAGCCGAGACAGGCGAACTGTCAGACGCGGGACTCACTGTGAGTCCACAGACGGGAAAATGTTTCCCCTCGGTCACTGACTGTTTCCATACATCCCTACAGTTCATGAAAATTAGAATTGGACCAATATTCATAGTAAAGTGGCTGAAATCGCATCTTCTCTTCTCCGTTCAGTGGAGACAGCATTTGATAATTTTGAGCTTAATGAGCGAGCAGAAGCCGAGACAGGAGGACTTTCAGACGCGGGACTCAATGTGAGTCGACAGACGGGTAAAAGATCCCCCTCGGCGGCTCACGGTTTCCATACATCCCGACTGTACATGAACAATAGAATTTGACCAATATTCATATAAACGTGAATGAGATTTTACTTTCTCCTCTCCTGTCACTAGACAGCAGTTTTTCATTCTGAGCTTAGTGAGCGAGCAGAAGCCGAGACAGCAGGACCTTCAGACGCGGGACTCGCTGTGAGCAGAAGCCGAGACAGGCGCACTGCCAGACGCGGGAATCACTGTGAGCAGAAGCCGAGACAGGAGGACCTTCAGACGCGGGACTCGCTGTGAGCAGAAGCCGAGACAGGAGGACCTTCAGACGCGGGACTCGCTGTGAGCAGAAGCCGAGACAGCAAGACTTTCAGACGCGGGACTCACTGTGAGTCCACAGACGGGAAAATGTTTCCCTCGGTCACAAACTGTTTCCATACATCCCGACTGTACATGATCAATAGAATTGGACCAATATTCATATAAAAGTGAATGAGATTTTACTTTCTCCTCTCCTTTCACTAGACAGCACTTTTTCATTCTGAGCTTAATGAGCGAGCAGAAGCCGAGACAGGAAGGACCTTCAGAACCGGGACTCGCTGTGAGCAGAAGCCAGACAGCGCACTGTCAGACGAGGGAATCACTGTGAGCAGAAGCCGAGACAGGAGGACCTTCAGACGCGGGTCTCGCTGTGAGCAGAAGCCGAGACAGGAGGATTTTCAGACGCCCGTATCCCGGTCGGCCTCTGACCGTTTTCATACACCCAGATCATTCACAACCATTCGAATTTCACAAACATTCATATTAAAGTGGCTGAATTGTCATTTTCTCCTCTCCTTTCGCTTGAGACAGCATTTGTTAATTGTGAGCTTTATCAGCGACACAAAGAAGTAAAACTCAGATGTTGACTCACTGGCCTCAGACTGCTGTCTATTTTGTTTATTCATGAAATGAAAGTTGATAAACATTAGATATTGAGCAGCGATACGTGGATTTTCGGGCTTTTTCACACACTGGTCTGAAATGCAGCCTCTAAAGAAGGTCTCTCCTTTCACATGAGACAGCAGTCTTGATAATTCGTGAGCTTAATGAGCGAGCAGAAGCGGATACACGAAGACTTTCAGATACTATACTCAGTGTGAGTCCAGAGAAGGGAAAAAAATCTCCCTCGGCCACTTTCATACACCCAGATTGTTGATGAACATTAGAATTTGACAAACACTTTTATTAAATTGGTTGAGATTTTACTTTCTCCTCTCCTTTCACTAGACAGCAGTTTTTCATTCTGAGCTTAGTGAGCGAGCAGAAGCCGAGACAGGAGGACTTTCAGACGCGGGACTCACTGTGAGCAGAAGCCGTGACAGGAGGACATTCAGACGCGGGACTCACTGTGAGTCCACAGACGGGAAAATGTTTCCCCTCGGTCACTGACTGTTTCCATACATCCCTACAGTTCATGAAAATTAGAATTGGACCAATATTCATAGTAAAGTGGCTGAAATCTCATCTTCTCTTCTCCGTTCAGTGGAGACAGCATTTGATAATTCTGAGCTTAATGAGCGAGCAGAAGCCGAGACAGGAGGACCTTCAGACGCGGGACTCGCTGTGAGCAGAAGCCGAGACAGCAAGACTTTCAGACGCGGGACTCACTGTGAGTCCACAGACGGGAAAATGTTTCCCCTCGGTCACAGACTGTTTCCATACATCCCGACTGTACATGATCAATAGAATTGGACCAATATTCATATAAAAGTGAATGAGATTTTACTTTCTCCTCTCCTTTCACTAGACAGCACTTTTTCATTCTGAGCTTAATGAGCGAGCAGAAGCCGAGACAGCAGGACCTTCAGACGCGGGACTCGCTGTGAGCAGAAGCCGAGACAGGCGCACTGCCAGACGCGGGAATCACTGTGAGCAGAAGCCGAGACAGGAGGACCTTCAGACGCGGGACTCGCTGTGAGCAGAAGCCGAGACAGGAGGACCTTCAGACGCGGGACTCGCTGTGAGCAGAAGCCGAGACAGCAAGACTTTCAGACGCGGGACTCACTGTGAGTCCACAGACGGGAAAATGTTTCCCTTGGTCACAGACTGTTTCCATACATCCCTACAGTTCATGAAAATTAGAATTGGACCAATATTCATAATAAAGTGGCTGAAATCTCATCTTCTCTTCTCCGTTCAGTGGAGACAGCATTTGATAATTCTGAGCTTAATGAGCGAGCAGAAGCCGAGACAGGAAGGACCTTCAGAACCGGGACTCGCTGTGAGCAGAAGCCGAGACAGGAGGATTTTCAGACGCCCGTATCCCGGTCGGCCTCTGACCGTTTTCATACACCCAGATCATTCACAACCATTCGAATTTCACAAACATTCATATTAAAGTGGCTGAATTGTCATTTTCTCCTCTCCTTTCGCTTGAGACAGCATTTGTTAATTGTGAGCTTTATCAGCGACACAAAGAAGTAAAACTCAGATGTTGACTCACTGGCCTCAGACTGCTGTCTATTTTGTTTATTCATGAAATGAAAGTTGATAAACATTAGATATTGAGCAGCGATACCTGGATTTTCGGGCTTTTTCACACACTGGTCTGAAATGCAGCCTCTAAAGAAGGTCTCTCCTTTCACATGAGGCAGCAGTCGTTAATTTTGAGCTTAATGAGAGAGCAGAAGCGGATACACGAAGACTTTCAGATACCATACTCAGTGTGAGTCCAGAGAAGGGAAAAAAATCTCCCTCGGCCACTTTCATACACCCAGATTGTTGATGAACATTAGAATTTGACAAACACTTTTATTAAATTGGTTGAGATTTTACTTTCTCCTCTCCTTTCACTAGACAGCAGTTTTTCATTCTGAGCTTAGTGAGCGAGCAGAAGCCGAGACAGGAGGACTTTCAGACGCGGGACTCACTGTGAGCAGAAGCCGAGACAGGAGGGCTTTCAGACGCGGGACTAACTGTGAGCAGAATCCGAGACAGGAGGACCTTCAGAAGCGGGACTCGCTGTGAGCAGAAGCCGAGACAGGCGAACTGTCAGACGCGGGACTCACTGTGAGTCCACAGACGGGAAAATGTTTCCCCTCGGTCACTGACTGTTTCCATACATCCCTACAGTTCATGAAAATTAGAATTGGACCAATATTCATAGTAAAGTGGCTGAAATCGCATCTTCTCTTCTCCGTTCAGTGGAGACAGCATTTGATAATTTTGAGCTTAATGAGCGAGCAGAAGCCGAGACAGGAGGACTTTCAGACGCGGGACTCAATGTGAGTCGACAGACGGGTAAAAGATCCCCCTCGGCGGCTCACGGTTTCCATACATCCCGACTGTACATGAACAATAGAATTTGACCAATATTCATATAAACGTGAATGAGATTTTACTTTCTCCTCTCCTGTCACTAGACAGCAGTTTTTCATTCTGAGCTTAGTGAGCGAGCAGAAGCCGAGACAGCAGGACCTTCAGACGCGGGACTCGCTGTGAGCAGAAGCCGAGACAGGCGCACTGCCAGACGCGGGAATCACTGTGAGCAGAAGCCGAGACAGGAGGACCTTCAGACGCGGGACTCGCTGTGAGCAGAAGCCGAGACAGGAGGACCTTCAGACGCGGGACTCGCTGTGAGCAGAAGCCGAGACAGCAAGACTTTCAGACGCGGGACTCACTGTGAGTCCACAGACGGGAAAATGTTTCCCCTCGGTCACAAACTGTTTCCATACATCCCGACTGTACATGATCAATAGAATTGGACCAATATTCATATAAAAGTGAATGAGATTTTACTTTCTCCTCTCCTTTCACTAGACAGCACTTTTTCATTCTGAGCTTAATGAGCGAGCAGAAGCCGAGACAGGAAGGACCTTCAGAACCGGGACTCGCTGTGAGCAGAAGCCGAGACAGGCGCACTGTCAGACGCGGGAATCACTGTGAGCAGAAGCCGAGACAGGAGGACCTTCAGACGCGGGTCTCGCTGTGAGCAGAAGCCGAGACAGGAGGATTTTCAGACGCACGTATCCCGGTCGGCCTCTGACTGTTTTCATACACCCAGATCATTCACAACCATTCGAATTTCACAAACATTCATATTAAAGTGGCTGAATTGTCATTTTCTCCTCTCCTTTCGCTTGAGACAGCATTTGTTAATTGTGAGCTTTATCAGCGACACAAAGAAGTAAAACTCAGATGTTGACTCACTGGCCTCAGACTGCTGTCTATTTTGTTTATTCATGAAATGAAAGTTGATAAACATTAGATATTGAGCAGCGATACGTGGATTTTCGGGCTTTTTCACACACTGGTCTGAAATGCAGCCTCTAAAGAAGGTCTCTCCTTTCACATGAGACAGCAGTCGTTAATTGTGAGCTTAATGAGAGAGCAGAAGCGGATACACGAAGACTTTCAGATACTATACTCAGTGTGAGTCCAGAGAAGGGAAAAAAATCTCCCTCGGCCACTTTCATACACCCAGATTGTTGATGAACATTAGAATTTGACAAACACTTTTATTAAATTGGTTGAGATTTTACTTTCTCCTCTCCTTTCACTAGACAGCAGTTTTTCATTCTGAGCTTAGTGAGCGAGCAGAAGCCGAGACAGGAGGACTTTCAGACGCGGGACTCACTGTGAGCAGAAGCCGTGACAGGAGGACATTCAGACGCGGGACTCACTGTGAGTCCACAGACGGGAAAATGTTTCCCCTCGGTCACTGACTGTTTCCATACATCCCTACAGTTCATGAAAATTAGAATTGGACCAATATTCATAGTAAAGTGGCTGAAATCTCATCTTCTCTTCTCCGTTCAGTGGAGACAGCATTTGATAATTCTGAGCTTAATGAGCGAGCAGAAGCCGAGACAGGAGGACCTTCAGACGCGGGACTCGCTGTGAGCAGAAGCCGAGACAGCAAGACTTTCAGACGCGGGACTCACTGTGAGTCCACAGACGGGAAAATGTTTCCCCTCGGTCACAGACTGTTTCCATACATCCCGACTGTACATGATCAATAGAATTGGACCAATATTCATATAAAAGTGAATGAGATTTTACTTTCTCCTCTCCTTTCACTAGACAGCACTTTTTCATTCTGAGCTTAATGAGCGAGCAGAAGCCGAGACAGGAAGGACCTTCAGAACCGGGACTCGCTGTGAGCAGAAGCCGAGACAGGAGGACCTTCAGACGCGGGACTCGCTGTGAGCAGAAGCCGAGACAGCAAGACTTTCAAACGCGGGACTCACTGTGAGTCCACAGACGGGAAAATATTTCCCCTCGGTCACAGACTGTTTCCATACATCCCTACAGTTCATGAAAATTAGAATTGGACCAATATTCATAATAAAGTGGCTGAAATCTCATCTTCTCTTCTCCGTTCAGTGGAGACAGCATTTGATAATTCTGAGCTTAATGAGCGAGCAGAAGCCGAGACAGGAAGGACCTTCAGAACCGGGACTCGCTGTGAGCAGAAGCCGAGACAGGAGGATTTTCAGACGCCCGTATCCCGGTCGGCCTCTGACCATTTTCATACACCCAGATCATTCACAACCATTCGAATTTCACAAACATTCATATTAAAGTGGCTGAATTGTCATTTTCTCCTCTCCTTTCGCTTGAGACAGCATTTGTTAATTGTGAGCTTTATCAGCGACACAAAGAAGTAAAACTCAGATGTTGACTCACTGGCCTCAGACTGCTGTCTATTTTGTTTATTCATGAAATGAAAGTTGATAAACATTAGATATTGAGCAGCGATACGTGGATTTTCGGGCTTTTTCACACACTGGTCTGAAATGCAGCCTCTAAAGAAGGTCTCTCCTTTCACATGAGACAGCAGTCGTTAATTGTGAGCTTAATGAGAGAGCAGAAGCGGATACACGAAGACTTTCAGATACCATACTCAGTGTGAGTCCAGAGAAGGGAAAAAAATCTCCCTCGGCCACTTTCATACACCCAGATTGTTGATGAACATTAGAATTTGACAAACACTTTTATTAAATTGGTTGAGATTTTACTTTCTCCTCTCCTTTCACTAGACAGCAGTTTTTCATTCTGAGCTTAGTGAGCGAGCAGAAGCCGAGACAGGAGGACTTTCAGACGCGGGACTCACTGTGAGCAGAAGCCGAGACAGGAGGGCTTTCAGACGCGGGACTAACTGTGAGCAGAATCCGAGACAGGAGGACCTTCAGAAGCGGGACTCGCTGTGAGCAGAAGCCGAGACAGGCGAACTGTCAGACGCGGGACTCACTGTGAGTCCACAGACGGGAAAATGTTTCCCCTCGGTCACTGACTGTTTCCATACATCCCTACAGTTCATGAAAATTAGAATTGGACCAATATTCATAGTAAAGTGGCTGAAATCGCATCTTCTCTTCTCCGTTCAGTGGAGACAGCATTTGATAATTTTGAGCTTAATGAGCGAGCAGAAGCCGAGACAGGAGGACTTTCAGACGCGGGACTCAATGTGAGTCGACAGACGGGTAAAAGATCCCCCTCGGCGGCTCACGGTTTCCATACATCCCGACTGTACATGAACAATAGAATTTGACCAATATTCATATAAACGTGAATGAGATTTTACTTTCTCCTCTCCTGTCACTAGACAGCAGTTTTTCATTCTGAGCTTAGTGAGCGAGCAGAAGCCGAGACAGCAGGACCTTCAGACGCGGGACTCGCTGTGAGCAGAAGCCGAGACAGGCGCACTGCCAGACGCGGGAATCACTGTGAGCAGAAGCCGAGACAGGAGGACCTTCAGACGCGGGACTCGCTGTGAGCAGAAGCCGAGACAGGAGGACCTTCAGACGCGGGACTCGCTGTGAGCAGAAGCCGAGACAGCAAGACTTTCAGACGCGGGACTCACTGTGAGTCCACAGACGGGAAAATGTTTCCCCTCGGTCACAAACTGTTTCCATACATCCCGACTGTACATGATCAATAGAATTGGACCAATATTCATATAAAAGTGAATGAGATTTTACTTTCTCCTCTCCTTTCACTAGACAGCACTTTTTCATTCTGAGCTTAATGAGCGAGCAGAAGCCGAGACAGGAAGGACCTTCAGAACCGGGACTCGCTGTGAGCAGAAGCCGAGACAGGCGCACTGTCAGACGCGGGAATCACTGTGAGCAGAAGCCGAGACAGGAGGACCTTCAGACGCGGGTCTCGCTGTGAGCAGAAGCCGAGACAGGAGGACCTTCAGACGCGGGACTCGCTGTGAGCAGAAGCCGAGACAGCAAGACTTTCAAACGCGGGACTCACTGTGAGTCCACAGACGGGAAAATATTTCCCCTCGGTCACAGACTGTTTCCATACATCCCTACAGTTCATGAAAATTAGAATTGGACCAATATTCATAATAAAGTGGCTGAAATCTCATCTTCTCTTCTCCGTTCAGTGGAGACAGCATTTGATAATTCTGAGCTTAATGAGCGAGCAGAAGCCGAGACAGGAAGGACCTTCAGAACCGGGACTCGCTGTGAGCAGAAGCCGAGACAGGAGGATTTTCAGACGCCCGTATCCCGGTCGGCCTCTGACCATTTTCATACACCCAGATCATTCACAACCATTCGAATTTCACAAACATTCATATTAAAGTGGCTGAATTGTCATTTTCTCCTCTCCTTTCGCTTGAGACAGCATTTGTTAATTGTGAGCTTTATCAGCGACACAAAGAAGTAAAACTCAGATGTTGACTCACTGGCCTCAGACTGCTGTCTATTTTGTTTATTCATGAAATGAAAGTTGATAAACATTAGATATTGAGCAGCGATACGTGGATTTTCGGGCTTTTTCACACACTGGTCTGAAATGCAGCCTATAAAGAAGGTCTCTCCTTTCACATGAGACAGCAGTCGTTAATTGTGAGCTTAATGAGAGAGCAGAAGCGGATACACGAAGACTTTCAGATACCATACTCAGTGTGAGTCCAGAGAAGGGAAAAAAATCTCCCTCGGCCACTTTCGTACACCCAGATTGTTGATGAACATTAGAATTTGACAAACACTTTTATTAAATTGGTTGAGATTTTACTTTCTCCTCTCCTTTCACTAGACAGCAGTTTTTCATTCTGAGCTTAGTGAGCGAGCAGAAGCCGAGACAGGAGGACTTTCAGACGCGGGACTCACTGTGAGCAGAAGCCGTGACAGGAGGACATTCAGACGCGGGACTCACTGTGAGTCCACAGACGGGAAAATGTTTCCCCTCGGTCACTGACTGTTTCCATACATCCCTACAGTTCATGAAAATTAGAATTGGACCAATATTCATAGTAAAGTGGCTGAAATCTCATCTTCTCTTCTCCGTTCAGTGGAGACAGCATTTGATAATTCTGAGCTTAATGAGCGAGCAGAAGCCGAGACAGGAGGACCTTCAGACGCGGGACTCGCTGTGAGCAGAAGCCGAGACAGCAAGACTTTCAGACGCGGGACTCACTGTGAGTCCACAGACGGGAAAATGTTTCCCCTCGGTCACAGACTGTTTCCATACATCCCGACTGTACATGATCAATAGAATTGGACCAATATTCATATAAAAGTGAATGAGATTTTACTTTCTCCTCTCCTTTCACTAGACAGCACTTTTTCATTCTGAGCTTAATGAGCGAGCAGAAGCCGAGACAGCAGGACCTTCAGACGCGGGACTCGCTGTGAGCAGAAGCCGAGACAGGCGCACTGCCAGACGCGGGAATCACTGTGAGCAGAAGCCGAGACAGGAGGACCTTCAGACGCGGGACTCGCTGTGAGCAGAAGCCGAGACAGGAGGACCTTCAGACGCGGGACTCGCTGTGAGCAGAAGCCGAGACAGCAAGACTTTCAGACGCGTGACTCACTGTGAGTCCACAGACGGGAAAATGTTTCCCCTTGGTCACAGACTGTTTCCATACATCCCTACAGTTCATGAAAATTAGAATTGGACCAATATTCATAATAAAGTGGCTGAAATCTCATCTTCTCTTCTCCGTTCAGTGGAGACAGCATTTGATAATTCTGAGCTTAATGAGCGAGCAGAAGCCGAGACAGGAAGGACCTTCAGAACCGGGACTCGCTGTGAGCAGAAGCCGAGACAGGAGGATTTTCAGACGCCCGTATCCCGGTCGGCCTCTGACCATTTTCATACACCCAGATCATTCACAACCATTCGAATTTCACAAACATTCATATTAAAGTGGCTGAATTGTCATTTTCTCCTCTCCTTTCGCTTGAGACAGCATTTGTTAATTGTGAGCTTTATCAGCGACACAAAGAAGTAAAACTCAGATGTTGACTCACTGGCCTCAGACTGCTGTCTATTTTGTTTATTCATGAAATGAAAGTTGATAAACATTAGATATTGAGCAGCGATACGTGGATTTTCGGGCTTTTTCACACACTGGTCTGAAATGCAGCCTCTAAAGAAGGTCTCTCCTTTCACATGAGACAGCAGTCGTTAATTGTGAGCTTAATGAGAGAGCAGAAGCGGATACACGAAGACTTTCAGATACCATACTCAGTGTGAGTCCAGAGAAGGGAAAAAAATCTCCCTCGGCCACTTTCATACACCCAGATTGTTGATGAACATTAGAATTTGACAAACACTTTTATTAAATTGGTTGAGATTTTACTTTCTCCTCTCCTTTCACTAGACAGCAGTTTTTCATTCTGAGCTTAGTGAGCGAGCAGAAGCCGAGACAGGAGGACTTTCAGACGCGGGACTCACTGTGAGCAGAAGCCGAGACAGGAGGGCTTTCAGACGCGGGACTAACTGTGAGCAGAATCCGAGACAGGAGGACCTTCAGAAGCGGGACTCGCTGTGAGCAGAAGCCGAGACAGGCGAACTGTCAGACGCGGGACTCACTGTGAGTCCACAGACGGGAAAATGTTTCCCCTCGGTCACTGACTGTTTCCATACATCCCTACAGTTCATGAAAATTAGAATTGGACCAATATTCATAGTAAAGTGGCTGAAATCGCATCTTCTCTTCTCCGTTCAGTGGAGACAGCATTTGATAATTTTGAGCTTAATGAGCGAGCAGAAGCCCAGACAGGAGGACTTTCAGACGCGGGACTCAATGTGAGTCGACAGACGGGTAAAAGATCCCCTCGGCGGCTCACGGTTTCCATACATCCCGACTGTACATGAACAATAGAATTTGACCAATATTCATATAAACGTGAATGAGATTTTACTTTCTCCTCTCCTGTCACTAGACAGCAGTTTTTCATTCTGAGCTTAGTGAGCGAGCAGAAGCCGAGACAGCAGGACCTTCAGACGCGGGACTCGCTGTGAGCAGAAGCCGAGACAGGCGCACTGCCAGACGCGGGAATCACTGTGAGCAGAAGCCGAGACAGGAGGACCTTCAGACGCGGGACTCGCTGTGAGCAGAAGCCGAGACAGGAGGACCTTCAGACGCGGGACTCGCTGTGGAGCAGAAGCCGAGACAGCAAGACTTTCAGACGCGGGACTCACTGTGAGTCCACAGACGGGAAAATGTTTCCCCTCGGTCACAAACTGTTTCCATACATCCCGACTGTACATGATCAATAGAATTGGACCAATATTCATATAAAAGTGAATGAGATTTTATCTTTCTCCTCTCCTTTCACTGAGACAGCACTTTGATCATTCTGAGCTTAATGAGCGAGCAGAAGCCGAGACAGGAAGGACCTTCAGAACCGGGACTCGCTGTGAGCAGAAGCCGAGACAGGAGGATTTTCAGACGCCCGTATCCCGGTCTGGCCTCTGACCATTTTCATACACCCAGATTATTCACAACCATTCGAATTTCACAAACATTCATATTAAAGTGGCTGAATTGTCATTTTCTCCTCTCCTTTCGCTTGAGACAGCATTTGTTAATTGTGAGCTTTATCAGCGACACAAAGAAGTAAAACTCAGATGTTGACTCACTGGCCTCAGACTGCTGTCTATTTTGTTTATTCATGAAATGAAAGTTGATAAACATTAGATATTGAGCAGCGATACGTGGATTTTCGGGCTTTTTCACACACTGGTCTGAAATGCAGCCTCTAAAGAAGGTCTCTCCTTTCACATGAGACAGCAGTCGTTAATTGTGAGCTTAATGAGAGAGCAGAAGCGGATACACGAAGACTTTCAGATACTATACTCAGTGTGAGTCCAGAGAAGGGAAAAAAATCTCCCTCGGCCACTTTCATACACCCAGATTGTTGATGAACATTAGAATTTGACAAACACTTTTATTAAATTGGTTGAGATTTTACTTTCTCCTCTCCTTTCACTAGACAGCAGTTTTTCATTCTGAGCTTAGTGAGCGAGCAGAAGCCGAGACAGGAGGACTTTCAGACGCGGGACTCACTGTGAGCAGAAGCCGAGACAGGAGGGCTTTCAGACGCGGGACTAACTGTGAGCAGAATCCGAGACAGGAGGACCTTCAGAAGCGGGACTCGCTGTGAGCAGAAGCCGAGACAGGCGAACTGTCAGACGCGGGACTCACTGTGAGTCCACAGACGGGAAATGTTTCCCCTCGGTCACTGACTGTTTCCATACATCCCTACAGTTCATGAAAATTAGAATTGGACCAATATTCATAGTAAAGTGGCTGAAATCGCATCTTCTCTTCTCCGTTCAGTGGAGACAGCATTTGATAATTTTGAGCTTAATGAGCGAGCAGAAGCCGAGACAGGAGGACTTTCAGACGCGGGACTCAATGTGAGTCGACAGACGGGTAAAAGATCCCCCTCGGCGGCTCACGGTTTCCATACATCCCGACTGTACATGAACAATAGAATTTGACCAATATTCATATAAACGTGAATGAGATTTTACTTTCTCCTCTCCTGTCACTAGACAGCAGTTTTTCATTCTGAGCTTAGTGAGCGAGCAGAAGCCGAGACAGCAGGACCTTCAGACGCGGGACTCGCTGTGAGCAGAAGCCGAGACAGGCGCACTGCCAGACGCGGGAATCACTGTGAGCAGAAGCCGAGACAGGAGGACCTTCAGACGCGGGACTCGCTGTGAGCAGAAGCCGAGACAGGAGGACCTTCAGACGCGGGACTCGCTGTGAGCAGAAGCCGAGACAGCAAGACTTTCAGACGCGTGACTCACTGTGAGTCCACAGACGGGAAAATTTTTCCCCTCGGTCACAAACTGTTTCCATACATCCCGACTGTACATGATCAATAGAATTGGACCAATATTCATATAAAAGTGAATGAGATTTTACTTTCTCCTCTCCTTTCACTAGACAGCACTTTTTCATTCTGAGCTTAATGAGCGAGCAGAAGCCGAGACAGGAAGGACCTTCAGAACCGGGACTCGCTGTGAGCAGAAGCCAAGACAGGCGCACTGTCAGACGAGGGAATCACTGTGAGCAGAAGCCGAGACAGGAGGACCTTCAGACGCGGGTCTCGCTGTGAGCAGAAGCCGAGACAGGAGGATTTTCAGACGCCCGTATCCCGGTCGGCCTCTGACCGTTTTCATACACCCAGATCATTCACAACCATTCGAATTTCACAAACATTCATATTAAAGTGGCTGAATTGTCATTTTCTCCTCTCCTTTCGCTTGAGACAGCATTTGTTAATTGTGAGCTTTATCAGCGACACAAAGAAGTAAAACTCAGATGTTGACTCACTGGCCTCAGACTGCTGTCTATTTTGTTTATTCATGAAATGAAAGTTGATAAACATTAGATATTGAGCAGCGATACGTGGATTTTCGGGCTTTTTCACACACTGGTCTGAAATGCAGCCTCTAAAGAAGGTCTCTCCTTTCACATGAGACAGCAGTCGTTAATTCTGAGCTTAATGAGAGAGCAGAAGCGGATACACGAAGACTTTCAGATACTATACTCAGTGTGAGTCCAGAGAAGGGAAAAAAATCTCCCTCGGCCACTTTCATACACCCAGATTGTTGATGAACATTAGAATTTGACAAACACTTTTATTAAATTGGTTGAGATTTTACTTTCTCCTCTCCTTTCACTAGACAGCAGTTTTTC
Source organism: Lates calcarifer (assembly GCF_001640805.2). Lineage (NCBI taxonomy): Eukaryota > Metazoa > Chordata > Actinopteri > Centropomidae > Lates > Lates calcarifer. The sequence goes on from NW_026116187.1 coordinate 15,020, forward strand.
ATTCTGAGCTTAGTGAGCGAGCAGAAGCCGAGACAGGAGGACTTTCAGACGCGGGACTCACTGTGAGCAGAAGCCGTGACAGGAGGACATTCAGACGCGGGACTCACTGTGAGTCCACAGACGGGAAAATGTTTCCCCTCGGTCACTGACTGTTTCCATACATCCCTACAGTTCATGAAAATTAGAATTGGACCAATATTCATAGTAAAGTGGCTGAAATCTCATCTTCTCTTCTCCGTTCAGTGGAGACAGCATTTGATAATTCTGAGCTTAATGAGCGAGCAGAAGCCGAGACAGGAGGACCTTCAGACGCGGGACTCGCTGTGAGCAGAAGCCGAGACAGCAAGACTTTCAGACGCGGGACTCACTGTGAGTCCACAGACGGGAAAATGTTTCCCCTCGGTCACAGACTGTTTCCATACATCCCGACTGTACATGATCAATAGAATTGGACCAATATTCATATAAAAGTGAATGAGATTTTACTTTCTCCTCTCCTTTCACTAGACAGCACTTTTTCATTCTGAGCTTAATGAGCGAGCAGAAGCCGAGACAGCAGGACCTTCAGACGCGGGACTCGCTGTGAGCAGAAGCCGAGACAGGAGGACCTTCAGACGCGGGACTCGCTGTGAGCAGAAGCCGAGACAGCAAGACTTTCAAGACGCGTGGACTCACTGTGAGTCCACAGACGGGAAAATGTTTCCCCTCGGTCACAGACTGTTTCCATACATCCCTACAGTTCATGAAAATTAGAATTGGACCAATATTCATAATAAAGTGGCTGAAATCTCATCTTCTCTTCTCCGTTCAGTGGAGACAGCATTTGATAATTCTGAGCTTAATGAGCGAGCAGAAGCCGAGACAGGAAGGACCTTCAGAACCGGGACTCGCTGTGAGCAGAAGCCGAGACAGGAGGATTTTCAGACGCCCGTATCCCGGTCGGCCTCTGACCATTTTCATACACCCAGATCATTCACAACCATTCGAATTTCACAAACATTCATATTAAAGTGGCTGAATTGTCATTTTCTCCTCTCCTTTCGCTTGAGACAGCATTTGTTAATTGTGAGCTTTATCAGCGACACAAAGAAGTAAAACTCAGATGTTGACTCACTGGCCTCAGACTGCTGTCTATTTTGTTTATTCATGAAATGAAAGTTGATAAACATTAGATATTGAGCAGCGATACGTGGATTTTCGGGCTTTTTCACACACTGGTCTGAAATGCAGCCTCTAAAGAAGGTCTCTCCTTTCACATGAGGCAGCAGTCGTTAATTGTGAGCTTAATGAGAGAGCAGAAGCGGATACACGAAGACTTTCAGATACCATACTCAGTGTGAGTCCAGAGAAGGGAAAAAAATCTCCCTCGGCCACTTTCATACACCCAGATTGTTGATGAACATTAGAATTTGACAAACACTTTTATTAAATTGGTTGAGATTTTACTTTCTCCTCTCCTTTCACTAGACAGCAGTTTTTCATTCTGAGCTTAGTGAGCGAGCAGAAGCCGAGACAGGAGGACTTTCAGACGCGGGACTCACTGTGAGCAGAAGCCGAGACAGGAGGGCTTTCAGACGCGGGACTAACTGTGAGCAGAATCCGAGACAGGAGGACCTTCAGAAGCGGGACTCGCTGTGAGCAGAAGCCGAGACAGGCGAACTGTCAGACGCGGGACTCACTGTGAGTCCACAGACGGGAAAATGTTTCCCCTCGGTCACTGACTGTTTCCATACATCCCTACAGTTCATGAAAATTAGAATTGGACCAATATTCATAGTAAAGTGGCTGAAATCGCATCTTCTCTTCTCCGTTCAGTGGAGACAGCATTTGATAATTTTGAGCTTAATGAGCGAGCAGAAGCCGAGACAGGAGGACTTTCAGACGCGGGACTCAATGTGAGTCGACAGACGGGTAAAAGATCCCCCTCGGCGGCTCACGGTTTCCATACATCCCGACTGTACATGAACAATAGAATTTGACCAATATTCATATAAACGTGAATGAGATTTTACTTTCTCCTCTCCTGTCACTAGACAGCAGTTTTTCATTCTGAGCTTAGTGAGCGAGCAGAAGCCGAGACAGCAGGACCTTCAGACGCGGGACTCGCTGTGAGCAGAAGCCGAGACAGGCGCACTGCCAGACGCGGGAATCACTGTGAGCAGAAGCCGAGACAGGAGGACCTTCAGACGCGGGACTCGCTGTGAGCAGAAGCCGAGACAGGAGGACCTTCAGACGCGGGACTCGCTGTGAGCAGAAGCCGAGACAGCAAGACTTTCAGACGCGGGACTCACTGTGAGTCCACAGACGGGAAAATGTTTCCCCTCGGTCACAGACTGTTTCCATACATCCCGACTGTACATGATCAATAGAATTGGACCAATATTCATATAAAAGTGAATGAGATTTTACTTTCTCCTCTCCTTTCACTAGACAGCACTTTTTCATTCTGAGCTTAATGAGCGAGCAGAAGCCGAGACAGCAGGACCTTCAGACGCGGGACTCGCTGTGAGCAGAAGCCGAGACAGGCGCACTGCCAGACGCGGGAATCACTGTGAGCAGAAGCCGAGACAGGAGGACCTTCAGACGCGGGACTCGCTGTGAGCAGAAGCCGAGACAGGAGGACCTTCAGACGCGGGACTCGCTGTGAGCAGAAGCCGAGACAGCAAGACTTTCAGACGCGTGACTCACTGTGAGTCCACAGACGGGAAAATGTTTCCCCTTGGTCACAGACTGTTTCCATACATCCCTACAGTTCATGAAAATTAGAATTGGACCAATATTCATAATAAAGTGGCTGAAATCTCATCTTCTCTTCTCCGTTCAGTGGAGACAGCATTTGATAATTCTGAGCTTAATGAGCGAGCAGAAGCCGAGACAGGAAGGACCTTCAGAACCGGGACTCGCTGTGAGCAGAAGCCGAGACAGGAGGATTTTCAGACGCCCGTATCCCGGTCGGCCTCTGACCATTTTCATACACCCAGATCATTCACAACCATTCGAATTTCACAAACATTCATATTAAAGTGGCTGAATTGTCATTTTCTCCTCTCCTTTCGCTTGAGACAGCATTTGTTAATTGTGAGCTTTATCAGCGACACAAAGAAGTAAAACTCAGATGTTGACTCACTGGCCTCAGACTGCTGTCTATTTTGTTTATTCATGAAATGAAAGTTGATAAACATTAGATATTGAGCAGCGATACGTGGATTTTCGGGCTTTTTCACACACTGGTCTGAAATGCAGCCTCTAAAGAAGGTCTCTCCTTTCACATGAGACAGCAGTCGTTAATTGTGAGCTTAATGAGAGAGCAGAAGCGGATACACGAAGACTTTCAGATACCATACTCAGTGTGAGTCCAGAGAAGGGAAAAAAAATCTCCCTCGGCCACTTTCATACACCCAGATTGTTGATGAACATTAGAATTTGACAAACACTTTTATTAAATTGGTTGAGATTTTACTTTCTCCTCTCCTTTCACTAGACAGCAGTTTTTCATTCTGAGCTTAGTGAGCGAGCAGAAGCCGAGACAGGAGGACTTTCAGACGCGGGACTCACTGTGAGCAGAAGCCGAGACAGGAGGGCTTTCAGACGCGGGACTAACTGTGAGCAGAATCCGAGACAGGAGGACCTTCAGAAGCGGGACTCGCTGTGAGCAGAAGCCGAGACAGGCGAACTGTCAGACGCGGGACTCACTGTGAGTCCACAGACGGGAAAATGTTTCCCCTCGGTCACTGACTGTTTCCATACATCCCTACAGTTCATGAAAATTAGAATTGGACCAATATTCATAGTAAAGTGGCTGAAATCGCATCTTCTCTTCTCCGTTCAGTGGAGACAGCATTTGATAATTTTGAGCTTAATGAGCGAGCAGAAGCCGAGACAGGAGGACTTTCAGACGCGGGACTCAATGTGAGTCGACAGACGGGTAAAAGATCCCCCTCGGCGGCTCACGGTTTCCATACATCCCGACTGTACATGAACAATAGAATTTGACCAATATTCATATAAACGTGAATGAGATTTTACTTTCTCCTCTCCTGTCACTAGACAGCAGTTTTTCATTCTGAGCTTAGTGAGCGAGCAGAAGCCGAGACAGCAGGACCTTCAGACGCGGGACTCGCTGTGAGCAGAAGCCGAGACAGGCGCACTGCCAGACGCGGGAATCACTGTGAGCAGAAGCCGAGACAGGAGGACCTTCAGACGCGGGACTCGCTGTGAGCAGAAGCCGAGACAGGAGGACCTTCAGACGCGGGACTCGCTGTGAGCAGAAGCCGAGACAGCAAGACTTTCAGACGCGGGACTCACTGTGAGTCCACAGACGGGAAAATGTTTCCCCTCGGTCACAAACTGTTTCCATACATCCCGACTGTACATGATCAATAGAATTGGACCAATATTCATATAAAAGTGAATGAGATTTTACTTTCTCCTCTCCTTTCACTAGACAGCACTTTTTCATTCTGAGCTTAATGAGCGAGCAGAAGCCGAGACAGGAAGGACCTTCAGAACCGGGACTCGCTGTGAGCAGAAGCCGAGACAGGCGCACTGTCAGACGCGGGAATCACTGTGAGCAGAAGCCGAGACAGGAGGACCTTCAGACGCGGGTCTCGCTGTGAGCAGAAGCCGAGACAGGAGGACCTTCAGACGCGGGACTCGCTGTGAGCAGAAGCCGAGACAGCAAGACTTTCAAACGCGGGACTCACTGTGAGTCCACAGACGGGAAAATATTTCCCCTCGGTCACAGACTGTTTCCATACATCCCTACAGTTCATGAAAATTAGAATTGGACCAATATTCATAATAAAGTGGCTGAAATCTCATCTTCTCTTCTCCGTTCAGTGGAGACAGCATTTGATAATTCTGAGCTTAATGAGCGAGCAGAAGCCGAGACAGGAAGGACCTTCAGAACCGGGACTCGCTGTGAGCAGAAGCCGAGACAGGAGGATTTTCAGACGCCCGTATCCCGGTCGGCCTCTGACCATTTTCATACACCCAGATCATTCACAACCATTCGAATTTCACAAACATTCATATTAAAGTGGCTGAATTGTCATTTTCTCCTCTCCTTTCGCTTGAGACAGCATTTGTTAATTGTGAGCTTTATCAGCGACACAAAGAAGTAAAACTCAGATGTTGACTCACTGGCCTCAGACTGCTGTCTATTTTGTTTATTCATGAAATGAAAGTTGATAAACATTAGATATTGAGCAGCGATACGTGGATTTTCGGGCTTTTTCACACACTGGTCTGAAATGCAGCCTATAAAGAAGGTCTCTCCTTTCACATGAGGCAGCAGTCGTTAATTGTGAGCTTAATGAGAGAGCAGAAGCGGATACACGAAGACTTTCAGATACCATACTCAGTGTGAGTCCAGAGAAGGGAAAAAAATCTCCCTCGGCCACTTTCGTACACCCAGATTGTTGATGAACATTAGAATTTGACAAACACTTTTATTAAATTGGTTGAGATTTTACTTTCTCCTCTCCTTTCACTAGACAGCAGTTTTTCATTCTGAGCTTAGTGAGCGAGCAGAAGCCGAGACAGGAGGACTTTCAGACGCGGGACTCACTGTGAGCAGAAGCCGTGACAGGAGGACATTCAGACGCGGGACTCACTGTGAGTCCACAGACGGGAAAATGTTTCCCCTCGGTCACTGACTGTTTCCATACATCCCTACAGTTCATGAAAATTAGAATTGGACCAATATTCATAGTAAAGTGGCTGAAATCTCATCTTCTCTTCTCCGTTCAGTGGAGACAGCATTTGATAATTCTGAGCTTAATGAGCGAGCAGAAGCCGAGACAGGAGGACCTTCAGACGCGGGACTCGCTGTGAGCAGAAGCCGAGACAGCAAGACTTTCAGACGCGGGACTCACTGTGAGTCCACAGACGGGAAAATGTTTCCCCTCGGTCACAGACTGTTTCCATACATCCCGACTGTACATGATCAATAGAATTGGACCAATATTCATATAAAAGTGAATGAGATTTTACTTTCTCCTCTCCTTTCACTAGACAGCACTTTTTCATTCTGAGCTTAATGAG
>NW_026116188.1:0-12118 GCF_001640805.2 Lates calcarifer
CCCTGGAGGACCTGCAGGAAACAGTCGTCCACAAGAAGATGAGACCGGTCCTCAAAGACCTGTGGCTCAAACACAGCGTGAGTACACCTCTGACATCACGTACTCTCCGGTCTCTGACCCTCCACTGACTGAATCTTGAGTCCATGACGAGGTGTGTTGTGTCTGCAGGGTCTGGCTCAGGTCTGCGAGACGGTGGAGGAGTGCTGGATCACGACGCCGAGGCTCGCCTGTCGGCCGGCTGCGTGGAGGAGAGGATCTCCCAGGTGCGCCGCCTCACCCACCATCGCCCGCCTACCTCCGACCACCACGCCCTGCTGGTCTCCACGGTCGCACCTGTTCCCATGGTAACCAACGTGGACCTGCCGCCAAAGAGTCCAGTATATGAGAAGACAGGATGAGTCCGACACAACAAACTAAAGTTTTCTCAGAGGCCTGTTGTTACCGGTGATTTCTCCTGATGTTCGGTTCAACGTCCTCTGGAAACTAAAACACACCCACACACACACACACACACACACACACACACACACACACACACACACACACACACATTCTCTTTTCTCAGTGGAATTTTACAACCGACACCAGAAATCCGGCGCGAGAGCAGCTGCTATTTTATCTCTGGATTGTGTTTTTTATTTGAGCCTCTCTCTTCATCCTCTTGGACAGATATTACCAGCACACGTCCTCGTTTTTTCCTACGTTGTCATGTCCTTTTTTTTAACCAGGTGTGTGTGTGTGTTTTATGAAAACACAAAGCAAACATGCACACACACACACACAGGAACACCCAACACTGAAACGCATTCAGGTCCCGACTCAGTGGAATGCTCTTCTATCTCCAGGTACCTCAGCGACGACTTTCGTTACGTTTGCAGATTTTTGAATCGTTTTCCTCGTGCATTCCTCCCTCTGCTGTCTTCTTCTACTCCTGCGACAGATCTGGATTTATCTACCTACCTGGCACTTTGCAACCGCGTCACCTAGCAACCGCCGACCATCAACCCTGCCTGTTGGGACAGGACGTTTTTTTACTACAATGCTGCAGAACCCTCGTAGGAACTCGATGACTGTTACACAAACACCGACAGCAAAGGTTTTAAAGTTGAGTTTTTCTACCTTGGACTGTTTTTCTTTTCTACTTTTCTCCTGTTACCACACGTTACTATTCACACACGACAACCCTTCGGATCCAACGGGTCGTATCCAAAAAGACAGGAAACAGGAAGTGAGGTCAGAAGGAAAGATGTGAAAAACAAAAAGCAGAAAGACAGTTTGTTTTTATCGTGAAGGTTTCCTTTCTCTCTCTCTCTCTATTTTGTGTTTAACTCTATAATTTGAGGTTGAAGACTGAGAGAAGTCTGACGGGACTGGTTGTCAGGAAGCAGGAGGCAGATGTCTTGCATGCAGAGATTTGATTGGCTGACTGTGCTCAACCACAGCATTTTGGTTGGCTCGGAAATAAAACTTCTCAGGTAACCAGGTCTACAGGGGTTGGGGGGGGGATTGATGTCAGGCTATGCCGGCCGCAAGTTTCTGTAGTTGAGAAGGGCGGGCCAACAATGGGTGTGGCCAATGAACGACTTTGGTGGGAGGGGTTTATCTGAGGGTGCTTAAAGCCTATTGGCTGTCCTGAACATGTAAATTTGCAAGGTGCCCAAACAAAAGGGGAAAACACGTGTTACCCTGAAAACAAGGTGCAAGACCTCAGGATGCATAGAACGGTTTATGCATTTAGGTCAGCGTGTGTGTGAGAGTGTGTGTGAGATATGGTATGTATGTGTGAGTGTGTGTGAGTGTCTGTGTGAACACAACAGTCACATGACGTGACAGATGATGAGTTTCTTTTGTTTGTTTACTTTGTTTTGAGTTGTTGCAGAGTCCTGCAGTCGCTAACCTACTTCCTGGTTTTAGCATCAGTGCTGCAGGACTCTGTTACCTGGAGGTTAGGTGAAGGACCTGTGACCTTTGACCTCCTCTGTCATGTTACCTTCTAACTTCACCACCTTCTGACTTGTTTCAGGTACATCAATCACACAGAGGTCAAAGGTCATCAGTCTCCTCCTCACTTACCTCCTACCCTCTACTCTTATTCTCTCTTCTTTTTTTTTTTTTTCCCTCCTTCAACCGGGACCAAAACCGGGGCGTTGGCCTTCTGCCCCGGAAACCGGCTGCAAAGAGTCCAGTTCAGAAACTCACTTCATCCTCTGACGTCTTTACTAACGATGAAAACTGGAAACAAAAACAAGGAACTGTTGGTTTTTAAAGTTTGTACTTTTTGTTCCTTCTGTGACGCCATACATGTAACAGTGAATGTCTACAATGCTGCTGCTGCTGACGATGACGAAGATGAAGATGATGATTCAAACTCAAAGATGAATATATTTCTGTATATTCCTTTTGATTGTTTATTTTACTTTCGGTGCGTTGAAAACATGCAACTCTCCGTACGACGTCAGCGAAGCGACGGGAGGCGTCACACGTTTGAAACCGCCGGAACGACGACGACTCGCGAACGAGAGAGAACGACGTTGACTAATAAACGAATAGAAAGGAAAAGGCGGGAGAAGACTACGTCAGAACAATACTGCTCATGAACCACAGATCACCTCAATACACCAGAAATACCTCAGACTTTTCTACGTTTAAAGTTCTGTTTCTATATTTTATTAGTTGCTTTGACAACTTGTAGTCACATGATATTTTATTGTGAACGTTTATTCTTTGTTTGACTTTTGTTTTTTACTCTTGGATTAGAGACGTTCATGTTTTTTTTCTCCAAACTGAAGAAGAAGAAATGCTACCAGGTGACAGCGAAACTCGAACCTCCACGTTGTAAATAAAAATAATTTTTTTCTTTCTTTAACTTTTTTTTCTTTTAGACTGATCTGATCTGAACTGCCGATATCATAAAACCACCTGGACTGAGCTGGACTTCCTCTCTTCATTCCTCCTCCTCTCCTTTCATTTTCTTGTTTCTCAGCTTCTCTTCTTCTCTGCTCGTCTTCTCATCCTTCTGTCTTTTGACTCTTCCTCCTCTTATATCCTTCCTTCTCTCTCTTCTCTCGTCTTCCAGTTTCATCAAATAATCTGTTCTTCTCTTCTTCTTCATCTTTCTCCTTTCCCTCCATTTCCTGGTGTCGTCATTGCTGTGCCTTTGTTTTACTTCATCTGAACGTTTCCGCCTTTCTTTCTTCCTCTGGTTCCCTTCTTCACTTCCTTCCTGTGAATGAAAAGTCGCGTTTTCCTGAACATCACACCTGTGTATGTGTCTCAGATTAAAACAAAAAGTTAAATCGTGTTCGATGAAATGAATCAAACTAATCAGAGAGACCCTGCAATAATCTTCTCTGCACGTACTCAGGTGTGATCTCCACGTGACTCTCAACCCTCTCAGACGAAGACAAACTGACTGACAGACGCAGACTGACTCAGATCCAGGTGTTTCCAGGTGTTTTCAGGAACATATTACCTCATTAAAGCCACACGGGCAGAAACAGTGTGCTATAGGAAGGCGACCGCACTCGGTGCCGGTGGGAAGAGGAAGCTGACGTTAACGTTCAGGATGAGAAACACGGGGTCATCGACACATGATCAGAAACCAAACACACGTGTTACCTGTGGTTTACATCAGGAAACATTCACCAGGAAGGAGTCACACTGTGTCGGGGAAATCAGAGTTAGCATTGTTAGCATCCCACAGTGAAACCAGTGGGGTATCTGACTGAAACCAAACGGGGACCAATCTGTTGAATGCTAACACTCCTCTTCAACCAACTCAAGTGCCAATCCAGCCAACGGTTCCCCGTCACGATGTGACGCCCAAAGCTCTTAGTTTCACCCTGTATCAACTACAGTACATGTACTACTTTAACTCAGTTAGCTTGTACTGTTAGCACTGAGTTGGCTAACATATCACACTTGTATAGCGAACCCGCTAAAGAATAACCTTAGTAATTTTATGGTGACGGAATAAACGGCGAGCTAAAAAAATCAGAGTGAGAAAAGAGCCACGTGAACCAACATGGCCGCACTTCTGGGCTTCCACTGAGCGTGGGAAACGAGTCGTCATCCGAGTCCTCCAGGTCATAAACCAGAGGAAACCTTAGACGAGTTTAACACTGTGATTGGAAAAGTACCAGACTCATGCTTTTTGTTTTTTAACAGAGAGCTGTTTTAAATGAAGCTGCAGAAGTCACGAAAAGATGATTTGTTTTAACGCTCAGGAGCCTCTTTAATATGTGCACCTGTACCTGTACACCTGTACAGTCTAATGTTGTATTGGATTGCATTAGACTGCAAAGGTGTGCCTAATGAAGTGTGTATAGTTTGAACAAAACGTGTTCTTCAGGAACATGATAAAAAATCGTATCTTTCAGGACTCCTGAGTTTTAAAAACACGTCTTATGCTTCTTAAAATATTTGGTTTTTTAAAAACTTGTATTTAAACCTGTTTTTCTTGTTGTTTTCCACCAGCACAGATTTAAACACAGACAGACGTACAGTCCTGACCAGTGTGTCAGCTGACGTTATCGGTGGAGGACCCGGCGAGTAGCGTTTCCCCGGCTTTCATTAGAAGTCACCATTTAAAGGCTCGTTTTCGCTCGTTTTTGTGCAAGTGATGCTTCCATTTTTTTGGCCACTCAAGTGCCTTTGAGGACAAATCAAGAAGTCAGCACTTCTTCTTGATTTCTCCTGAGCGTGTACAAATGTTTTTCCTGTCAGTAAACTCTTTTTCTTTGTAGAACTAAAGAGATCAGAGACAGTGTCTGATAATCCATCACTAACCAAGGAACTGACCTGAAATCAGTGTTAAAGGCTTCCACCCTCTCAGGAAGAGGTGGGGGGCTCTGGAGGAGGGGGCAGTGACTGAATAACAGGTGGATCTGATTCAGGACTTTCCCAGGCATGTTGTTAACAAACCGCTGCTGTTACTCTCTTATCCTGAACAAACCAGGTGTGTAAAGATGGCGGCTTCCTGTTTGATATCGTGTTCGTAACATCAGGTGTCAGTTTAGACAGAAAACCATTAAAACAGGTCAAATAAAGAATAAGACGTGAAGCTGATGAGATGATAAAAGACTAAATTTCTGTCTAATCTCACATCAGACAGAGCAGAGATCAAACTGAGAGGCGGCTATCTTTACAAAACCTCCTCCACCAGGACACCATGACGATGATGATGAAGATGTGGTGTGAAATGTAAATCTTGTACCTTATGTTTCACTGTTGTAGCTCAACTGTAGAACACAGAGACAAACTTGTACTACTGATTTAACAGATATGCTATAAAAAAGAAACAGACTCTGTATGACTGTCCACACGCTGAGAACTGGTTTTCATTATTGTAAAAAACAAAAAAACAAAAAAAAAACATTCCCGTCTTTTGGACTAAAGAAGTTGTGGGAAAAGCTGTTTTTGTCTTTTTCAAATATATAAATATATATGTACGTATACTACAGCAGATGGAAGAAATACGCCCAGGCAGGAAGTTTCAAAGTTAAAAAAATAAAAGCCCCCTTCCCCAGGTTCTGTCCATCCTGTTGTGATGCTGTTCAACGGTTCGAGTGGGTGTTTTTATTTTCTTATTTTCATTTTGAGAAGCAATGATTGTTGTAACATAGATGTTTAATTTGCAGTCCCCATGAACCCCCCCCCTTGTTAGGAACTCTCTCTTTTTTAACTGTGGTGGTTTGTAGAGAAAAGCTCAGCGTCCAGATGTGGAGCTGCTGTTAGATCTGCCTAAAAAAACAAAAACAAAAAAAGAAATAATGTGTTTGTCTGTGTGTGTGTGCATTTGTGTGTTTGTGTGTGTTTTTGGGGCGTCTCTCTCTCTCTCTCTCTCTCTCTTTCTTCATAAATCTATTGTCTCTCTCTCTCTCTCTCTGTCCACCCAGTGCCAGGATCATCATGTATGAATGAATGTAGTTCTAGTCCTCAGCGCAGCGACGCCTCCCACACACACAAACACACACAGACACACAACCTGTTACTGCAAAGTCAAATAAAAATCACTGTAGAAAACAAAGGGTTATTTCAATTTTATCTTTTTGTATATGGAAATAAACATTAAATACTGTCAGATCATTTTACATGGCCTTCTGTGTGTGTGTGTTTTGTTGCTCTTCAGTCTTTGTTTCACAGCCAGAATCGAACCCTGCTCGCTGCAGGTTTGTGCCATCATCATCATAAGGTCATTATCCCACGACTTTATTCAAACTTCTCATCTTCTTTTTAGTTATGTTACTTATGATTCCACAGAGATCTTCTGACCAGGGCTGAGTAAACAAACAGTACTCAGGGAAAGTACTGTTACTCGAGTAGAAGTACTCATACATGCAAAGTAACTCTTAATACATGACTTAGACAAACATGGAACCTGTCAGCTCAGAGTAACATGAGGAGGCTGTAAAGAATAAAAACTAAACCCTATATGTTTTTTAATCGCAGATTTAAGAAGTGATCCGTGAAACTAACTAAAAGTTTCCAATGTTAAAATGGCGCCGCCTCTCGCCATTGGAATGTTGTTTCGACCAATCACAAGCGGCTCCGTCAGCCGACCAATCAGCGTCGTGTCTGTCGACGTAGGGTAGCGTCTGACGTCACGGACTGTGACCCCGTGACCGAGACCGGATCCGAGCGGAGCGGAGCGGCGGAGAAACAACGCCGGAAAAAAACGAGTGAAACCGGAGGAATGAGCTTCGAGTCGACGCTTTATCAACACAAACTTCAGCGCGCGCGTTTCTCTGGACATTCAAACAAGCTCGAGCTGTTTCTGTCGAAGAAGAGAGAAGCTGGACGCTGAGCACAACGGTGAGGCTACTCAGCTAGCTTTCCCGCGGTTAGCGTTAGCATAAACATTAGCTTTAGCTTTAGCCTTAACTTTCACTGTGAATGTTCGGCCGTATTTCGAGTCGTGTTTATTGTGGGTGAGAGTTTGTGTTTCTTGTACATGAGTTGTTATTACACAGTGTTTCCCGGTGGTGTGTTAGTGTGTTAGCATCCAGCTCATGTTGTGTTTGTGGTTCAGCGTCTCCTCCCGTTTGTTTCTTTGTGGTCGTTTTGTGTCTCTGTAGTTTTGTGTCTTCCTGGTGTCCGTGGTGGCTGTGCGCCTCTTTAGCTGGTTTCCCTCTTTAACTGGTGATCTCTCTGATATGTAACGAGGTTACTGTTTAATCAGAGTAACTTAGTGACGCTCAGTAACTTCCTGTTTACCTGAGCTCTGCTGCTGTGGTGATTTACTCTGCGTCTCTAACCTTCTCTGAGCAGGTTCTGGTTCAGGTACCATAACACAGGTGGTAATATTATTGGTATTGGTAATCCACTGTTAAACAGTGTGAGGTTAAACTCCGTCCTGGTTGAAACTACCTGCCAGACTGAGAGAAGAGTCACGTCTCTTTTTATGGTTTTGTGTTAAATAGAAGAAAACTGGATTTTAACTTTGTCAGTGTAGCTGAGCTTACTGTTAAACCTGCAGTTCAAAGGTCTGAGTTCTGACTTTGTTCAGGTTCAGGAGTTCAGGTTAATGACGTCTTATTATAATAGAACACACTGATTCTATATGAGTGTGATTGTTGAGGCTCAATGAGTTTTCAGAGTCCTGTACTCGTTTCCTGATTTAAATTTGTTCTCTCGTTCTGCAGGTCTTTACTTGTTGATCGGCTGCAGCCTGGACAGAAACACCAGCTCTGACCTCACAGTCCAAACAGGTGGGTGATGATGAGCTGAGTCATTATTGTAATCAGCCTCTTTCAGTCTTTGTATTCACTGTTAGTGTTAAAGTCCCAGATCAAACCTTTCAGTGATTGGTGTATATACACAGATAATACTCTCCACTGGCTTTGTTGTTTTAGCTTTGACTGTCCATTTATTTAGTCCTGTGTTTATTCAGATACACAATGTTTTAAGTCACTTTCAGAACAAACTTTTCAATTCAATTAAACTTTATTTATATAGTACCAAATCACAACAAAAGTAATCTCAGACCGGACTCTTTAAATCAGCTTCTACAGGTAAGAGTCAGTATTTAGAGTGACCTCCATTGGCCCTGAGCACAGCTCGATCTTCTTTCAGCACTGCCCAGAGGAAACTGTTCTGTCCACGCTTGTTTTCTAAAGACTAGAGTGTCCAGTGTGTTTGCTGATTCCCTTTGACAGTGGCCTTGCTGATGCAAAACTGATTTAATGCCTGATTGAAAGTTGGTTTCCACTGAGTTCAACTCCTACATGTGTGTGTAATGCTCAAGTCATGTCTTGCACAAACCTGGTGTATTAGACCTTTTTCATTTAGACGTGAAATAGTTGACAAATACAGGTGTTATCAGTGACATTATTTAATTCAGGTTTAAGAGCATCAGCTTCCTGCTGTCGCTCAAGTTTAAGAGGAGACTTCCATTTACACTTTTCACTTGAGCCTGTAGAAGCAGATGTTTGTTAACACTGCATACACACTTCCTGTACTATCTGGTTGTATTCTAATGGAGAGGCTGTGAAATAATTCTATATGCTCAGTATAGCATTGCTAAAACAACAATTCTAATGGTGGCATCAGACTTTTGCACCGCACTGTATGTGTGTGTGTTAATGTACATTCAGACTGAAGGAAACTTGTGATTAGTTGATGGACATTTATGATAGAAAATGAACAATCATATTTGTTGTTGTTGGTTCTTAAGGAGACAGTCAAGTTTCCATTTTCCAAAACAGCCATGTAACGTTTGGAAAATGTTGTGGTTCAGCTGTAATGTTAAATATTAATGGATAGTTTGGGGTCAATAGGTCACAGTGTGTTGATCATTTTCCTTGTGTTTCCTTCAGGTGTGACCACTTTATCCACAGCTGCAGAGAGTCGTCATGAAGAAAAAGTTCTCTGAGACCAGACGATCCCTGACAGAGTCCTGAAGGTGAGTTCATTTAGAGACACTGCAGCACTCAGCTGTCAGGACACGATCTGGATGTTGACTCATTTGTCAAATGTCTAAACCCAGCCGGTCGAGGCAGACGGCCCCTCCCACCCTGAGTCTGGTTCTGCTCGAGGTTTCTGCCTCTTAAAGGAAGTGTTTCCTCTCCACTGTCACCTGGTGCTGCTCATGGTGGATCTGTTGGGTCTCTCTCTGTAAACTTTATAGACCTGCTCTATATGAACAGCCCCTCCAGATAACTTCTGTTGGGAATTGGTGCTATATAGAAATATAACTGATTGAAAACTGACTCTCAAATCTGCCTCTATCAGTTCAACCATCTTCTCCAATATCTGCTCTTTTTTTGCATCACAAGTAAGTGTTGAGCATTTGTTAGCTCCAGCTCTCACATGAAAAACATAAAGACACTCAACAGAGTGGCACACAAACTACACCTCCAGCTAATGTCGCTGCAAAGCGACACATACACACAAAACCAATCACCTGTTACAGAGAGCTCATAACAGGTGATAAATACAATATCTATATATAATAAAATAAATACAGAAGAATGAAGAATTAAATCTCATAGTATAATGAGGCATCTAAAAAAACAAAAACCAGCTGTGGCTGCTGTTGTGGTTGTGGCAGGAGTTGTTGTGTTGATTTGGTTCAGACTCATTTACAATAGTTTTTGTGTGTTTTGTGCAGGAGAAGACGGCAGCAGCTGGAGATCCTGAAGAATCTGAAATGGAGAAAGAAAATGAAGAGGAAGATGTTGACTGGACACCATCATTCACTAATGTAGAAAAATGACCAATCAACCAACTGATCTACTACTCTAACCAGCTCATCTAAACAAAATTCATTTCTTTAATCAACAAATCTATTCCAAAGGAAATCTAAATGTCTACACCCGTCATCTGTATCTGTCAATCATCTATTGCTGTGTGTCCTGATTTGGTAAGGAAATAAAAATATTGTCCTAATTTCATCCTCAGTGTGTGCTGTTGTTTCTGTGAGTTGCTCTAAAATAGACAGAACATTGATTTAAAAGCTTTGTCTAAGACAGTTTTGATCAAATACTATACTATGACATTTTCTGACCATTTTTGATGCGTTACTATACTGGGGTTAATGAAGACCAAACCCTAACCCTAACTCTAGTTTTTGATGCAGTATAACCCTAACCCTAAAGTATCATTGTAACCCTAACCCTACTGCATCAGTATCAGTGCAACCCTAACCCTACAGTTTCAGTATTAACATAACCCTAACCCTAACCCTACAGTGTTATCGGTATTAACATATCCCTAACCCTAACCCTACAGTATCAGTGTAACCCTAACCCTAACCCTAACCCTACAGTGTTATCAGTATTAACATAACCCTAACCCTAACCCTACAGTGTTATCAGTGTAACCCTAACCCTAACCCTAGTGTTATCAGTGCAACCCTAACCCTAACCCTACAGTGTTATCAGTGTAACCCTAACCCTAACCCTAGTGTTATCAGTGCAACCCTAACCCTAACCCTACAGTGTTATCAGTATAACCCTAACCCTACAGTGTTATCAGTAACCCTAACCCTACCAGTGTTATCAGTGTAACCCTAACCCTAACCCTAGTGTTATCAGTATAACCCTAACCCTAACCCTAAGTGTTATCAGTATTAACATAACCCTAACCCTAACCCTAACCCTACAGTGTTATCAGTGCGACCCTAACCCTAACCCTACAGTGTTATCAGTATTAACATAACCCTAACACTAACCCTACAGTATCAGTGTAACCCTAACCCTAACCCTACAGTGTTATCAGTATAACCCTAACCCTACAGTGTTATCAGTGTAACCCTAACCCTAACCCTAGTGTTATCAGTATAACCCTAACCCTAACCCTAGTGTTATCAGTATTAACATAACCCTAACACTAACCCTACAGTATCAGTGTAACCCTAACCCTAACCCTAACCCTAGTGTTATCAGTATAACACTAACCCTAACCCTAGTGTTATCAGTATTAACATAACCCTAACACTAACCCTACAGTATCAGTGTAACCCTAACCCTAACCCTACAGTGTTATCAGTGTAACCCTAACCCTACAGCGTTATCAGTATAACCCTAACCCTAACCCTACAGTGTTATCAGTGTAACCCTAACCCTAACCCTAACCCTAGTGTTATCAGTATAACACTAACCCTAACCCTAGTGTTATCAGTATTAACATAACCCTAACACTAACCCTACAGTATCAGTGTAACCCTAACCCTAACCCTAACCCTACAGTGTTATCAGTGTAACCCTAACCCTACAGCGTTATCAGTATAACCCTAACCCTAACCCTACAGTGTTATCAGTGTAACCCTAACCCTACAGTGTTATCAGTGTAACCCTAACCCTAACCCTACAGTGTTATCAGTGTAACCCTAACCCTACAGTGTTATCAGTATAACCCTAACCCTACAGTATCAGTGTAACCCTAACCCTAACCCTAATCAAGCAGTCTAGTAAATAATCAAGTTAGTAGTTAAGTGACACACTGCTCACACTTGATCACATTCAGAATATGATTTATTGTTTCAGTAGCCATAGTAGCAGCAGTATTTATTGAGCCAGGTCAAAAAAAATCTTAACTTTGGGAAACACATCATAACAAAATTCTTCCAACAAAAAAGTCATAGTTCCACACCACAAAATCAAATCAACACTCAGCATCCTCAACATGAAGCTGTGCCTGGATGTGGAAGTAGTCTACATGGTTCCTGTCCACTGAAACATCTCCTTTGTTAATGAAGTAGAATCCCTCGTCTCCGGCACACAGGCGCAAATTAACCTCATCTTACTTTGAAGGATGGGCAAAAAAATTCACAGTGAAAGGAACATGTAAACAGACTGGAGAATCATTTCTTCTGACTTGTGACAAACCATCACAAGCAGTCCAGCACGCCAAAGTGGGTCTGCAGTGTCTACTGTTCTGTGGGCTCAGCATGGCTATGAGAAGAAGAGGAATGATAAACTCTGTGATAACAGGTATGGAGAATGTAAAATATAACAATGAAGAGTTGTTCATTGTTCTTTGTTTACACTGTTAGGTTCTTTACAATATCATGATGAAACAAAGCAAGAAAAGAAGACAAGACTTTTGGATAATAATCCTAGTATTCTGAAATGATCAACATTTTTGAGCACTACCTTTGAAATATTTCTATATTACT
>NW_026116189.1:0-9120 GCF_001640805.2 Lates calcarifer
GCGAAATTTAAATTTCAACTTCTCTAATATGAATCTCTGTGAAATTGTAATGTTTATAAACATTCACAATCTATGACATCAGTCAGTGGCTCAGGGGAAATCTGTTTCTTTCAGTGGGTCTCTACTAAGTGAGACCAGTGTGTGTGATCCAGTGTTAGCTGAATTCAGACACGATTAGCTCAGAATGAACAACTGCTGTTCCTTGTTAAAAGGAGAGTGGAAATCTAAATCTCAGTCTCTCTAACACGAATCTATGTCAATTTGTCATGTTTACATTCAGAATGTCTCAAAGCAATCATAGCCGAGGGGAACCCTGTTGTCTGCTGTGGGTGCTCTAAGTGAGTCGAGTGTGTGAACCTGCACCTTACGCAGCATTTGGACGCTAAATAAGCTGATAATGAACAACTGCTGTACCCTGTTAAAAGGAGAGTGGAAATCTAAATTGCAGCCTATCTAATATGAATCTTTGTGAAATTTTAATGTTTGTAAACATTCAGCATAATGTTTGTAAACATTCAGCGTAATGTTTGTAATCATTCACCGTAATGTTTGTAAACATTCAGCATAATGTTTGTAAACATTCAGCGTAATGTTTGTAAACATTTAGAACAATAGTCATACACGCTCAGGATCAATATTGCCGGCGGGAATCCTCTTTTCTTCTTTGGGTGCTCTAAGTGAGGCCAGTGTGTGAAGATCTACTAGACGCAGCATTTGGACGATGAATAAGCTCACAATAAACAATTGCTGTACCCTCTTTAAAGGAGAGGCGAAATTTAAATTTCAACTTCTCTAATATGAATCTCTGTGAAATTAGTAATGTTTATAAACATTCACAATCTATGACATCAGTCAGTGGCTCAGGGGAAATCTGTTTCTTTCAGTGGGTCTCTACTAAGTGAGACCAGTGTGTGTGATCCAGTGTTAGCTGAATTCAGACACGATTAGCTCAGAATGAACAACTGCTGTTCCTTGTTAAAAGGAGAGTGGAAATCTAAATCTCAGTCTCTCTAACACGAATCTATGTCAATTTGTCATGTTTACATTCAGAATGTCTCAAAGCAATCATAGCCGAGGGGAACCCTGTTGTCTGCTGTGGGTGCTCTAAGTGAGTCGAGTGTGTGAACCTGCACCTTACGCAGCATTTGGACGCTAAATAAGCTCATAATGAACAACTGCTGTACCCTGTTAAAAGGAGAGTGGAAATCTAAATTGCAGCCTATCTAATATGAATCTTTGTGAAATTTTAATGTTTGTAAACATTCAGCATAATGTTTGTAAACATTCAGCCAAATGTTTATCAATATCTATAATGTTTATGAACATTCAGCGTAATGTTTGTAAACATTCAGCGTAATGTTTGTAAACATTCACCGTAATGTTTGTAAACATTCAGCCAAATGTTTATCAATATCTATAATGTTTATAAACATTCAGCGTAATGTTTGTAAACATTCACCGTAATGTTTGTAAACATTCAGCATAATGTTTGTAAACATTCAGCGTAATGTTTGTAAACATTCAGCGTAATGTTTGTAAACATTCAGCATAATGTTTGTAAACATTCAGCGTAATGTTTGTAAACATTTAGAACAATAGTCATACACGCTCAGGATCAATATTGCCGGCGGGAATCCTCTTTTCTTCTTTGGGTGCTCTAAGTGAGGCCAGTGTGTGAAGATCTACTAGACGCAGCATTTGGACGATGAATAAGCTCACAATAAACAATTGCTGTACCCTCTTTAAAGGAGAGGCGAAATTTAAATTTCAACTTCTCTAATATGAATCTCTGTGAAATTGTAATGTTTATAAACATTCACAATCTATGACATCAGTCAGTGGCTCAGGGGAAATCTGTTTCTTTCAGTGGGTCTCTACTAAGTGAGACCAGTGTGTGTGATCCAGTGTTAGCTGAATTCAGACACGATTAGCTCAGAATGAACAACTGCTGTTCCTTGTTAAAAGGAGAGTGGAAATCTAAATCTCAGTCTCTCTAACACGAATCTATGTCAATTTGTCATGTTTACATTCAGAATGTCTCAAAGCAATCATAGCCGAGGGGAACCCTGTTGTCTGCTGTGGGTGCTCTAAGTGAGTCGAGTGTGTGAACCTGCACCTTACGCAGCATTTGGACGCTAAATAAGCTCATAATGAACAACTGCTGTACCCTGTTAAAAGGAGAGTGGAAATCTAAATTGCAGCCTATCTAATATGAATCTTTGTGAAATTTTAATGTTTGTAAACATTCAGCATAATGTTTGTAAACATTCAGCCAAATGTTTATCAATATCTATAATGTTTATGAACATTCAGCGTAATGTTTGTAAACATTCAGCGTAATGTTTGTAAACATTCACCGTAATGTTTGTAAACATTCAGCCAAATGTTTATCAATATCTATAATGTTTATAAACATTCAGCGTAATGTTTGTAAACATTCAGCGTAATGTTTGTAAACATTCAGCATAATGTTTGTAAACATTCACCGTAATGTTTGTAAACATTCAGCGTAATGTTTGTAAACATTCAGCATAATGTTTGTAAACATTCAGCGTAATGTTTGTAAACATTTAGAACAATAGTCATACACGCTCAGGATCAATATTGCCGGCGGGAATCCTCTTTTCTTCTTTGGGTGCTCTAAGTGAGGCCAGTGTGTGAAGATCTACTAGACGCAGCATTTGGACGATGAATAAGCTCACAATAAACAATTGCTGTACCCTCTTTAAAGGAGAGGCGAAATTTAAATTTCAACTTCTCTAATATGAATCTCTGTGAAATTGTAATGTTTATAAACATTCACAATCTATGACATCAGTCAGTGGCTCAGGGGAAATCTGTTTCTTTCAGTGGGTCTCTACTAAGTGAGACCAGTGTGTGTGATCCAGTGTTAGCTGAATTCAGACACGATTAGCTCAGAATGAACAACTGCTGTTCCTTGTTAAAAGGAGAGTGGAAATCTAAATCTCAGTCTCTCTAACACGAATCTATGTCAATTTGTCATGTTTACATTCAGAATGTCTCAAAGCAATCATAGCCGAGGGGAACCCTGTTGTCTGCTGTGGGTGCTCTAAGTGAGTCGAGTGTGTGAACCTGCACCTTACGCAGCATTTGGACGCTAAATAAGCTCATAATGAACAACTGCTGTACCCTGTTAAAAGGAGAGTGGAAATCTAAATTGCAGCCTATCTAATATGAATCTTTGTGAAATTTTAATGTTTGTAAACATTCAGCATAATGTTTGTAAACATTCAGCCAAATGTTTATCAATATCTATAATGTTTATGAACATTCAGCGTAATGTTTGTAAACATTCAGCGTAATGTTTGTAAACATTCACCGTAATGTTTGTAAACATTCAGCCAAATGTTTATCAATATCTATAATGTTTATAAACATTCAGCGTAATGTTTGTAAACATTCACCGTAATGTTTGTAAACATTCAGCGTAATGTTTGTAAACATTCAGCGTAATGTTTGTAAACATTCAGCGTAATGTTTGTAAACATTCAGCATAATGTTTGTAAACATTCAGCGTAATGTTTGTAAACATTTAGAACAATAGTCATACACGCTCAGGATCAATATTGCCGGCGGGAATCCTCTTTTCTTCTTTGGGTGCTCTAAGTGAGGCCAGTGTGTGAAGATCTACTAGACGCAGCATTTGGACGATGAATAAGCTCACAATAAACAATTGCTGTACCCTCTTTAAAGGAGAGGCG
This sequence comes from Lates calcarifer, assembly GCF_001640805.2. NCBI lineage: Eukaryota > Metazoa > Chordata > Actinopteri > Centropomidae > Lates > Lates calcarifer. Next base: position 3,723 of record NW_026116189.1, read on the forward strand.
AAATTTAAATTTCAACTTCTCTAATATGAATCTCTGTGAAATTGTAATGTTTATAAACATTCACAATCTATGACATCAGTCAGTGGCTCAGGGGAAATCTGTTTCTTTCAGTGGGTCTCTACTAAGTGAGACCAGTGTGTGTGATCCAGTGTTAGCTGAATTCAGACACGATTAGCTCAGAATGAACAACTGCTGTTCCTTGTTAAAAGGAGAGTGGAAATCTAAATCTCAGTCTCTCTAACACGAATCTATGTCAATTTGTCATGTTTACATTCAGAATGTCTCAAAGCAATCATAGCCGAGGGGAACCCTGTTGTCTGCTGTGGGTGCTCTAAGTGAGTCGAGTGTGTGAACCTGCACCTTACGCAGCATTTGGACGCTAAATAAGCTCATAATGAACAACTGCTGTACCCTGTTAAAAGGAGAGTGGAAATCTAAATTGCAGCCTATCTAATATGAATCTTTGTGAAATTTTAATGTTTGTAAACATTCAGCATAATGTTTGTAAACATTCAGCCAAATGTTTATCAATATCTATAATGTTTATGAACATTCAGCGTAATGTTTGTAAACATTCAGCGTAATGTTTGTAAACATTCACCGTAATGTTTGTAAACATTCAGCCAAATGTTTATCAATATCTATAATGTTTATAAACATTCAGCGTAATGTTTGTAAACATTCACCGTAATGTTTGTAAACATTCAGCATAATGTTTGTAAACATTCACCGTAATGTTTGTAAACATTCAGCGTAATGTTTGTAAACATTCAGCATAATGTTTGTAAACATTCAGCGTAATGTTTGTAAACATTTAGAACAATAGTCATACACGCTCAGGATCAATATTGCCGGCGGGAATCCTCTTTTCTTCTTTGGGTGCTCTAAGTGAGGCCAGTGTGTGAAGATCTACTAGACGCAGCATTTGGACGATGAATAAGCTCACAATAAACAATTGCTGTACCCTCTTTAAAGGAGAGGCGAAATTTAAATTTCAACTTCTCTAATATGAATCTCTGTGAAATTATAATGTTTATAAACATTCACAATCTATGACATCAGTCAGTGGCTCAGGGGAAATCTGTTTCTTTCAGTGGGTCTCTACTAAGTGAGACCAGTGTGTGTGATCCAGTGTTAGCTGAATTCAGACACGATTAGCTCAGAATGAACAACTGCTGTTCCTTGTTAAAAGGAGAGTGGAAATCTAAATCTCAGTCTCTCTAACACGAATCTATGTCAATTTGTCATGTTTACATTCAGAATGTCTCAAAGCAATCATAGCCGAGGGGAACCCTGTTGTCTGCTGTGGGTGCTCTAAGTGAGTCGAGTGTGTGAACCTGCACCTTACGCAGCATTTGGACGCTAAATAAGCTCATAATGAACAACTGCTGTACCCTGTTAAAAGGAGAGTGGAAATCTAAATTGCAGCCTATCTAATATGAATCTTTGTGAAATTTTAATGTTTGTAAACATTCAGCATAATGTTTGTAAACATTCAGCCAAATGTTTATCAATATCTATAATGTTTTATCGTAATACATTCAGCGTAATGTTTGTAAACATTCAGCGTAATGTTTGTAAACATTCAGCGTAATGTTTGTAAACATTCACCTAATGTTTATCAATATCTATAATGTTTATAAACATTCAGCGTAATGTTTGTAAACATTCACCGTAATGTTTGTAAACATTCAGCATAATGTTTGTAAACATTCAGCGTAATGTTTGTAAACATTCAGCATAATGTTTGTAAACATTCAGCGTAATGTTTGTAAACATTTAGAACAATAGTCATACACGCTCAGGATCAATATTGCCGGCGGGAATCCTCTTTTCTTCTTTGGGTGCTCTAAGTGAGGCCAGTGTGTGAAGATCTACTAGACGCAGCATTTGGACGATGAATAAGCTCACAATAAACAATTGCTGTACCCTCTTTAAAGGAGAGGCGAAATTTAAATTTCAACTTCTCTAATATGAATCTCTGTGAAATTGTAATGTTTATAAACATTCACAATCTATGACATCAGTCAGTGGCTCAGGGGAAATCTGTTTCTTTCAGTGGGTCTCTACTAAGTGAGACCAGTGTGTGTGATCCAGTGTTAGCTGAATTCAGACACGATTAGCTCAGAATGAACAACTGCTGTTCCTTGTTAAAAGGAGAGTGGAAATCTAAATCTCAGTCTCTCTAACACGAATCTATGTCAATTTGTCATGTTTACATTCAGAATGTCTCAAAGCAATCATAGCCGAGGGGAACCCTGTTGTCTGCTGTGGGTGCTCTAAGTGAGTCGAGTGTGTGAACCTGCACCTTACGCAGCATTTGGACGCTAAATAAGCTCATAATGAACAACTGCTGTACCCTGTTAAAAGGAGAGTGGAAATCTAAATTGCAGCCTATCTAATATGAATCTTTGTGAAATTTTAATGTTTGTAAACATTCAGCATAATGTTTGTAAACATTCAGCCAAATGTTTATCAATATCTATAATGTTTATGAACATTCAGCGTAATGTTTGTAAACATTCAGCGTAATGTTTGTAAACATTCAGCCGTAATGTTTGTAAACATTCAGCCAAATGTTTATCAATATCTATAATGTTTATAAACATTCAGCGTAATGTTTGTAAACATTCACCGTAATGTTTGTAAACATTCAGCATAATGTTTGTAAACATTCACGTAATGTTTGTAAACATTCAGCGTAATGTTTGTAAACATTCAGCATAATGTTTGTAAACATTCAGCGTAATGTTTGTAAACATTTAGAACAATAGTCATACACGCTCAGGATCAATATTGCCGGCGGGAATCCTCTTTTCTTCTTTGGGTGCTCTAAGTGAGGCCAGTGTGTGAAGATCTACTAGACGCAGCATTTGGACGATGAATAAGCTCACAATAAACAATTGCTGTACCCTCTTTAAAGGAGAGGCGAAATTTAAATTTCAACTTCTCTAATATGAATCTCTGTGAAATTATAATGTTTATAAACATTCACAATCTATGACATCAGTCAGTGGCTCAGGGGAAATCTGTTTCTTTCAGTGGGTCTCTACTAAGTGAGACCAGTGTGTGTGATCCAGTGTTAGCTGAATTCAGACACGATTAGCTCAGAATGAACAACTGCTGTTCCTTGTTAAAAGGAGAGTGGAAATCTAAATCTCAGTCTCTCTAACACGAATCTATGTCAATTTGTCATGTTTACATTCAGAATGTCTCAAAGCAATCATAGCCGAGGGGAAACCTGTTGTCTGCTGTGGGTGCTCTAAGTGAGTCGAGTGTGTGAACATGCACCTTACGCAGCATTTGGACGCTAAATAAGCTCATAATGAACAACTGCTGTACCCTGTTAAAAGGAGAGTGGAAATCTAAATTGCAGCCTATCTAATATGAATCTTTGTGAAATTTTAATGTTTGTAAACATTCAGCATAATGTTTGTAAACATTCAGCCAAATGTTTATCAATATCTATAATGTTTATGAAATTCAGCGTAATGTTTGTAAACATTCAGCGTAATGTTTGTAAACATTCAGCCAAATGTTTTAAACATTCAGCCAAATGTTTATCAATATCTATAATGTTTATAAACATTCAGCGTAATGTTTGTAAACATTCACCGTAATGTTTGTAAACATTCAGCATAATGTTTGTAAACATTCACCGCATTCAGCGTAATGTTTGTAAACATTCAGCATAATGTTTGTAAACATTCAGCGTAATGTTTGTAAACATTTAGAACAATAGTCATACACGCTCAGGATCAATATTGCCGGCGGGAATCCTCTTTTCTTCTTTGGGTGCTCTAAGTGAGGCCAGTGTGTGAAGATCTACTAGACGCAGCATTTGGACGATGAATAAGCTCACAATAAACAATTGCTGTACCCTCTTTAAAGGAGAGGCGAAATTTAAATTTCAACTTCTCTAATATGAATCTCTGTGAAATTGTAATGTTTATAAACATTCACAATCTATGACATCAGTCAGTGGCTCAGGGGAAATCTGTTTCTTTCAGTGGGTGCTCTACTAAGTGAGACCAGTGTGTGTGATCCAGTGTTAGCTGAATTCAGACACGATTAGCTCAGAATGAACAACTGCTGTTCCTTGTTAAAAGGAGAGTGGAAATCTAAATCTCAGTCTCTCTAACACGAATCTATGTCAATTTGTCATGTTTACATTCAGAATGTCTCAAAGCAATCATAGCCGAGGGGAACCCTGTTGTCTGCTGTGGGTGCTCTAAGTGAGTCGAGTGTGTGAACCTGCACCTTACGCAGCATTTGGACGCTAAATAAGCTCATAATGAACAACTGCTGTACCCTGTTAAAAGGAGAGTGGAAATCTAAATTGCAGCCTATCTAATATGAATCTTTGTGAAATTTTAATGTTTGTAAACATTCAGCATAATGTTTGTAAACATTCAGCCAAATGTTTATCAATATCTATAATGTTTATGAACATTCAGCGTAATGTTTGTAAACATTCAGCGTAATGTTTGTAAACATTCAGCCAAATGTTTATCAATATCTATAATGTTTATGAACATTCAGCGTAATGTTTGTAAACATTCAGCGTAATGTTTGTAAACATTCAGCCATAATGTTTGTAAACATTCAGCCAAATGTTTATCAATATCTATAATGTTTATAAACATTCAGCGTAATGTTTGTAAACATTCACGTAATGTTTGTAAACATTCAGCATAATGTTTGTAAACATTCACCGTAATGTTTGTAAACATTCAGCGTAATGTTTGTAAACATTCAGCATAATGTTTGTAAACATTCAGCGTAATGTTTGTAAACATTTTAGAACAATAGTCATACACGCTCAGGATCAATATTGCCGGCGGGAATCCTCTTTTCTTCTTTGGGTGCTCTAAGTGAGGCCAGTGTGTGAAGATCTACTAGACGCAGCATTTGGACGATGAATAAGCTCACAATAAACAATTGCTGTACCCTCTTTAAAGGAGAGGCGAAATTTAAATTTCAACTTCTCTAATATGAATCTCTGTGAAATTGTAATGTTTATAAACATTCACAATCTATGACATCAGTCAGTGGCTCAGGGGAAATCTGTTTCTTTCAGTGGGTCTCTACTAAGTTGAGACCAGTGTGTGTGATCCAGTGTTAGCTGAATTCAGAACACGATTAGCTCAGAATGAACAACTGCTGTTCCTTGTTAAAAGGAGAGTGGAAATCTAAATCTCAGTCTCTCTAACACGAATCTATGTCAATTTGTCATGTTTACATTCAGAATGTCTCAAAGCAATCATAGCCGAGGGGAAACCTGTTGTCTGCTGTGGGTGCTCTAAGTGAGTCGAGTGTGTGAACATGCACCTTACGCAGCATTTGGACGCTAAATAAGCTCATAATGAACAACTGCTGTACCCTGTTAAAAGGAGAG